>NW_005370156.1:1420253-1428163 GCF_000412655.1 Myotis brandtii
CAGACCCTTCCGTGTGCAATGACCTCATGCTTTCTGTCCATCACTGGTGCCCCCTCCCCCGGGGATACTTCGCAGGCAATGAGCATTGTCTGCTTTTTACCCTGCCCCCAGGGGGAGGGCAGGGGCCAGGCTTCAGCTGCTCCAGGAAAGATAATAACGGGCAGGGCTTCAAAGAGGCATCTCTGCTCCTGCATCATTTATGCAGAGCCACCCTTCCCCCCTCCCTTCAGGTTTTCAGGGAAGTTGGAAAGGAAGGGCAGGCTGGCCATGCTCAGCACCCAACCGACTGTTCCTGCCTGCTCCATGGTTGCAGCGACTTTTACAGGGCAGGGAATCACCTGCCATGGGTCCAGGGGCCAGCAGTGCCATCAGGGTAGGTGGATGTGGCCCAGCCCTGGAGCTGTCACCTGGCAGCCCAGAGGTCACTGTGTGCAAAGCAAAGTGTGCAAAACAGCCTTGGGGAGGAGGGAGAGGTGACAGGGTCAGTCTTCAGAGGTTTCTGAAAGCTGAGATGGGAAATATTCAATGTTTTAAATGTTTTAATATGGTCAATTCAGGAGTGACAGTTCCATTGATTTAGAATCTAGGAGATGCCCAAGGGAATGGTGGGTGACAGAAAGGGGCTTGAGGGGAGAATTCACCCAGGCGAAACCCACTGTGCCATAGACTGCCCCGGTCAGCTCTGAGACAAAGCTGTCCGCCTGCATGTGACTTCCTTGTCCACATCACTGTGGCCTAAAGACAGAATCCAAGCATTAGTAACGGGCTTTCAACTGAGATCCAAGTTTACTCACATCTCAAAAACCAACAAATACTGAATTCCCCGTGATTAAGAAGTCTGTGCCAAGCGCTATGGCAGTGGTTCTCAACCTCTGGCCCTTTAAATACAGTTCCTCATGTTGTGACCCAACCATAAAATTATTTTCATTGCTACTTCATAACTGTAATGTTGCTACTGTTATGAATAGTAATGTAATATCTGATATGCAGGATGGTCTTAGGCGACCCCTGTGAAAGGGTTGTTCGACTGCCAAAGGGGTCGCGACCCACAGGTTGAGAACTGCTGCGCTATGGGGCTAAGAGATCTTTGGGGTTTCAGTCTAAGGGTGTGTATGAGTTTTCTGTCGCTGCTATAACAAATCATCACCAACTTGGTGGCTTAACATAACAGAAAAGGGATCTTTCACAGCTCTGGAAGGCAGATGTCTAAATCAGGCTGTCAGCAGAGCCATGCTATGCTTTCTCTGGAGGCTGGAGGGCAAAATCCGGTCCTCGCCTCTTCTAGCTGCTCCTGGCTTTCAGCCTTGCTTGACAGTGGCTTCATCACTCCCAACTCTGCCTCTGTCTTCACATGGCCTTCTCTTGTGTGTCTCTGTGTCAAAATAGCCACTGTCTCTCCCCACCCGGTTGCATTCAGGGCCCACCTGGATAATCCAGGATAAGGTCCTCTTCTCAGGAATCTTAATCCCAGACTTTGTAAAGTTAGGTAATATTCACAGGTTCCAGAGAGGTGATAAAGTTTGTCCGAGAGTCTCTGTCTGGGAGGTGGCCATGTGAAGTTCAAAGTGGTGGTATAATGGGTGTGGGATGGTACAAATATTCTGTGGAGGACTGAGGGGTGCCAGGGTGCTGCCTCATTAGATTTCTGTCCCCAGACTTTGTCCAAACAGCTCACAGAGATCAACTTAAAGGCTTGTGGTCAGGGTGTGTGCCTCAAGCACTTCAGGGTCCTGCGCTGTGTGAAGTGTTCTTTTGTCATTACTGTCTGATCCTGTCTCAGAAGGAGGCGGAGAAGTAGGCAGGCCTGTTTTCCAGAGCCCCGTGTGTGCTGTTCTGTGCATGGTTTCCCACTGGAAAAGTCCAGAGCCCTCGGGGACTCGGATTTGTGTGGCAGAGTCAGACCAGTGATGACGAGGAGTTATTCTGCCCTCCTCCCAGACGCTATTGAGGGAATAAAGTTAATTACAGGCTGAGAGAAAGTCAGTCTTAAATGTACAGGGTGGGGCAAAAGTAGGTTACAGTTGTTCTTGGAAATGATGCAATAATTAATAAATAATAACACAGAAATAAGCTCATATACTCACAACTGTAAACCTACTTTTGTCCCACCGTGTAGTGACCTCATAGGGCCAGGACATCACCAGTGACACAGCACAGGCTGCTTCTAACCCCAAGTGCCCAGGGTTGTCTTGCTCGGGCCCATGTTGAGGCCCTGCCCAGTTTGTCCTGTAGAACTTGAATGGGCTACTGCCTCCCTGGCCTCACTCCCAGCCGGATCCCTGCAAACTCCACACATGTTTATAGTGCAAGTAATTGTCGAATTATAATCAGCAGGATTCTGTAAACATCCCTTCAAAGTACATAAGAGCATAAAGCTTTCTGCTTACCCAGCAATTTCTCTAAATTAGTTTAAGGAAAGTTTGGAACAATGTAGTACATTAATCATCATCGCGTCAAGGTAGGGTATTGTCTTACCTTGAGTTTCCTGAGTTTGCAAGCTCAGGAAATCACAGGGCTGATGCCTTAAACCAACTGTACAGAGAAGTAAAAGGTTTTATGCCTGATCAGTCAGGATGAGCTAGGTTGTGTTGTTGATGACAGACAACCCCAAATATCTCAGCAGTTTTACAAGGTTTATTTCTCACTTACGTTACACGTCCATCCGTTTTGTGGGAGTGCTGTCACTGATGGAAGGAAAGACAGAGGGTGGCTTCTTAAATTATTATTATTGAGGTGTAATTGATATGTAACTTTATATTAGCTTCAGGTGTACAACATGATGCAGTAATTGTATATAGGGTATGGCTTTCAAAGGGACTTAAAATTTGAGAGTTGTAACATCCACATCTTCCAGGATCTGTGTTATCAACCCCTTCAATGGGACTAACTTAAAACATTTTTTAAGTAACGATAGGCATCCAAATGGATGCAGTCATTGAAAAGAGTGAGATGATGTTTATTCTGGCGATGATGCTGTTGCTCAAATCCTTTTGGTTGCCTTCAGTTTATGAGTCGCCAAGAAAATTCATTTGTTCACTGTAGAAATCCCAATACAAAGAGTTTTGTGTCAACAGGCTAAATCATAGGGTTAGGTCACCATGGAAAGGCCAAAAGTCCGTCTCCAAGAGGCTCCTAGGTGGCTGCGTTACTCTGGTGACTTCCTCAGGGTGCTGAATCGGACTTTTAGCTCTGTAGGCTCAGGGAAGACTCACATTAACCAAGTTCAAAGTACTGATTACATATAAATCAGTACCACACTCTAAACTGTCAGTACTGATGTCTGAATGCCAGTGTACTGGGTTCACTGAGTGTTGTAAGCCTCATCCAGACATGCCCCTCCTCCTCCCAAGTCCAGCCCATGATCCTTGACCGCTCACTCAGGAAGCAGAGGCGGCATGGCAAAGGGTTAATGGTGATCTCTGACACCAGCTTGATTTCATTGGGAATCCTGGCTTTGCTGTGACCCAGCCCCTGACAGCTCCAGGTGAGAGTCTTCATTGGCAAAGGAATGACAGCCTCTTATTTCAGACTAGAGGCCCGGTGCACGACATTAGTGCACTGGAGGGGGCATTCCCTCAGCCTGGCCTGCACCCTCTCACTGTCCAGGACCCCTTGGGGGATGTCCGCCTGCTGGCTTAGGACAGCTTCCCGCAGTCGGACATCCCCTGAGGGGTCCTTAGTGTTGCTGCAGAGGTGGGAGAGGCTCCTGCCTTCACCATTGCAGCTGAGCAAAGCTCCCCCCATGGGAGTGCATTGACCACCAGGGGCCAGCTTCTGCATTGAGCATCTGCCCCCTGGTGGTCAATGTGCATCATAGCGACTGGTCATTTCACTGTTCGGTTGATTTGCATATTAGGGTTTTATTATATAGGATGGTCCCACAAGCATGTAGGATGGTCAGCACCATGTCTAAGACAGCAGTGCCTCAGCAAGGTCTTTGGAAGGATACTATTTGAAGGAGAGCTAAATAGGTAATTTGAGTGTTTAATATGATCAGCTAAAGTAGCTCTATTGCTACCACATAAAAGGACCACAGCTCCCCTCCCTTTTCCAAACTGCTTCCCCAGCCCCTCCCCACACACACCTTCCATTCACCCTGCCCTCTCCATGGAATGATCACTGTATTTACTCCTGTTATATCTGTTCCAGCCCTGAGAGTACACTCATGCTCCACATAATGTTTCAGTCAGTGATGGACCACAAACATGGCCCATAAGATTATAATGGAGCAGAACAATTCCTATCGCCTAGTGATGTCATAGTCCATGCAATGGTCTCAACACATTACCCACATGTTTGAGGTGATGCTGATGTAAGCAAACCACTGCTCTTCCAGTTAGATAAAAGTGTGATCCACACAGTTATGTACAGTACATAATACTTGATATATGTAATTATGTACAGTATATCATACTTGACAATAAATATGTTACTGGTTTATGTATTTATTATGCTTTTTGTCATTATGTTAGTGTACTCTTTCTGCTTATATATAAAACAGTTTTCTGTAACACAGTATGCCATGTTGTGCTGGCAGCAGCCTCAAACATCTCGTGCTTACTTTGTCTCTTGATTGCCATCATTTTCTCTTGTGCTTGATTTAACCTCATGTTCTTTTGTACAGTAACATGCTGTACAGGCTTGGAGCCTAGGAGCGTTAGGCTATGCCGTGCAGCCTGGGTGTGTAGTAGGCCGTACCGTGCAGGTTTGTGTATTGCCCCACTCAGTATTGCACAACAACGAAATCACCTAAGGACACATTTCTCAGAATGTATCCTGATTGGTAAGTGGTGCATGACCGTAATTCTTTCTCTTCCTGGGTAAATTTATGTTTCTCTAACCAGTTCTATTGAGATGTTGGCTTTAAAGTTTACCTCTCAAAGAGAAGGCAATCTTATTTCTATCATTTCTAAGTCAGGGCTGGAAACCTCACCATGACCCTCAAGAACCCACAATAATTACTTTATAGTCACACCTCGTTGTATAAAACCAGTTTGACTCAGCATGCTCACCTCCTCCCCCCTCTCTGTCCCCATTCAGTACACTTGACTTCAAGTGACATTAGCCAATTGGAAAAACAAGTTCATTCTGTGAGCAAGAAAATGTATTAATAGTGAGGATGCTTTTATAAATGGGACACAAGCTTCAAAGGCAAACCCAAAAGATTATTACAAATGTTTTAAGAAATAGCAGGCATCGTGGAAACACTGCGACTATTTTGAAAGGGGCAGCAATCGTTTGGACAGATAGATTATGCAATTTAAAAATCTGCCATGGTGCTGCCTTATATTCAGTCACAACCTGTACATTAAATGCTTTGTATCTGGGCAGCCAGGTGCCTGCGGGGGGTGGAGGTGGTGCCGGCAGCAGCGCATAGCAAGCACAGCTAGAAGCCTCAGGAGCCCCCTCATCTCTGATTCCACTTTGTAATTTATCAGAGACGTTCTGAGATGGGCCACGCGTGCCACACTGCATTCCTCGTGGTAGGTTGCCACTACTTATGAAGGAGGGTCTTACATAAAGCCTTGCATTCCCTGTTGGCCACAGATTGCTTTTTCACTTTTTCAAATTTTAGTGTGGATGCAAGTATAGAATATTAGATGGCTTTGATTTATCAGGATGGGTTCTCCAGTTGATTTACATCTTCTGGGGGGAGGAAGCTCTGCCCTCAATTCAAACCCACTGCTGTCCTTTCCTGCTGTTTCACTGGTAAACCGGAGGTTGTTGAGGCCTAGAGGCTGGCACCCTGTGAGCCCAGGAGCCAGGCAGCAAGGGGGAACCATCTGCTTTGGCTTTTTCAAAGGAACATCGGCCCTTACTTTGTGCCCCTGGGAAAATATAAGTCCTCACTGGCAAGCTACATGCTGCTCGTTTTATATCTCCTGCAGTGCTGGCTCGTGCATTGCCCATATTAGACAGTCCAGTGTTGAACCAAAGGGAGTGCACCTGCCTTCGTCTGCTGGGGCTGCTGTGACAAAACACTAGGTCGCTTAAACAACAGAAGTGTATTTTCTCACAGATCTGGAGGCTGGAAGTGGGAGATCAGGATCCACCCTGGGAGGGCTCTCTTTCTGGTGTGCCTCCTCACTGCGCCCTCTCACGGTGGAGAGAAAGCGCAAGCAAGCCCTCTGGTGTCTCTTCTTATAAGGACACTAATCCCATCATGGGGCTGCCCTCGTCTAAGCCTGATCGTCTTCCAATGGCCCAGTCTCCAAAGATCATCGCATCGGGGTTAGGCCTCAACATAACATGTGAATTTCTTGGGGGACGCAGTGCAGCACAGGGCAGTGCCCAAAATAAGAAATTAGAAATCAGACTGTCTCTTTTTTTTTTAACACCTTCACCCATTTCAGCCTTCCACCTCCTCAGCAATCACCGATCTGTTCTCTGTATTATGAGTTATTTTTAAATTTGTTAAGGTTCCACATGTAAGTGAGATTATAATGGAATTCATCTTTGTGTGACTTATTTCACTTAGCATAATACCCTCAGGTCCACCCATGCTGTTGCAAATGGCAGGATTTCCTTCTTTTGTATAGCTGAATAATATTCCATTGTACATATTCACTATCTCTTCTTTATCCATTCATCAATTGATGGATGCTTAGGTTGATTCCATGTCTCAGCTATTATGAATAATGTGCCATTGAACATGGGGGTGCATGTATCTTTTTGAATTGGTATTTTTGTTTCCCTTGGATAAATACCCAGAAGTAGAATTGCTGGATCATATGGTAATTCTAAAACTGTCAAGTAGACTTTGATTTGCATGTCTTATCCACTGTCCTAACAGAGAAGTGCAACAGAGTAGCCACCAGAAGAGGAAATACACTCTGGAAGGCTATAAATGCACATACATGTACATACACAAACAAGCATACATTTTCTCTACTGGAATCTGTTTTTGCTCTGAGCTTGGAGACATCCAGCAAGTGAGCTTGGTATGGAGTAGTTGTCATAGAGTAAAGGCAATGCATTTGCATATACCTGACCTGGGAGCTCATTTAGAAATGACTCTTCCCGGGTAGTCCTGTGTCTCCATCGGACAGAGCCTGGTGGCTGTGGTCAACAGTGATGGACCCAAGCGAATGAGGTATGGACAGTGCAGGCATCTACATGATTTCATGCCTAAAGCTCTGGGAACTCCTTTACATTGGCAGAGATGCTTAGGAATGAGCTTATGATAAAAACTTTCATAGGTAAAGGCTGATCTTTTCCTTTGGAAAGGCAAATGGAAGGTGCATTTTCAGCTTATTCGTAAACATTATTCCCAAGGCCCTTTGGCCATAGCTTTAACATTTCTTGCAGGAAGATACTTTCATTGTTTGGATTTTTAATTATGGGATCACAGAGCGTGTTCAGGGTGGAGCCAGGATTCAAATCCCCGCCCCAATACTTAAACAGAGATGTTTAGTCTCTGGGCCCCTGTCTTCTCCCCGTACAATGATGGGACCACCTTCTAGGGCTATGATGAGGTTTAAGGAGACTAGTATTTGTAAAGTGCTTGGAGCAGGGCCTGGCCCATAGCAAATACTGTATAAGTATATGTTAAATACATATATTAATAGATATTCTATAACATGTAATCTATTGATTATGATATTAATATAAGTATGATATAGTAAACATATTTTAAGTAGATATTGATATATTTTAAATAAATATACATTACAATACATATTACATATGTAACATAAAATATCCTATATAATAAAAGCCTAATACAGTAGGTCCTCGGGTTACGTCAGAGATCCGCAACATAACATGATTTTCGCCGTAAGTCGGAACCCACCTACATAAGCACCTACATCACTCACATGGAGCACATACACAGCAGTAATGAAGTGAAACAGTAAAAGAAATTTAAAAGAAATAACAACTCCTGACCTTTACTTGTGGTAAATAAATAA
>NW_005370156.1:1428779-1435703 GCF_000412655.1 Myotis brandtii
TATAAAAATATATATGATATATGTTAAGCATATAATTTGTATATTTATCTTATATACATGTATTTTTTTTAAGTATGGCATCTTCCTGTTCAGCGTGAAACGTTCTCCTGTGTGGGGACGGAGAGCCCCAGGGCTGACAGCCTGTCCGTGAGCGAGTGCTGTTTGTAGTAGAAAAAACTAGGAACAAGGCAGAAGGTCTCCATCTGTACCTGGCTGTTTACTCAGTGGTGCCTTCATTATCCACTCCTTTGGGTTTTATAAGAATCATTTGCATCGATGTACTAGGGCTTTGAGACATTGCATTTAAAAAAATTATGTAAATCGGAAATTGCCTGTTTTAGGAAATGTAATCTCTCATCACTTACCCTTTCTCCATTTTGTTTTCCCTCCAGCCCAAGCTTTTGGCCAAGGAGCTGCTTGACCTCGTGGCATCTCACTTCAATCTGAAGGAAAAGGAATACTTTGGAATAGCCTTCACAGATGAGACGTAAGTGCCCCATGAGCCCTCCGAACTTGACAGGAAACTGGAAATCACAACTGTCCCAACTGTCAGAATGAGCTCAGCTGCAGGCCACTGGGTCCTGTGGTCAGGGTTCAGTCCAAGTTCATCATTTGAATTTCAAAGGCCTTGTGATCATGCCCGGAATGGCCAACGGATATAATTAGGGTGATGCTCATATTGTGAAAGTATTAGGTAAACTAGTTCCTGTAATCAAATTGCAGATTGTGTTCAGAACTGAAATGCTTTTTTGTTTGTTTGTTTGTTTGTTTGTTTGAAGTAGATGTGTATGAGTTTGTTTTCTATTAAAGTTAAATGAAAACTTCTGGAAAGTCAACTTTTCTCTCCAGTGTTGGAATAACAATAACAGGAAGTGAATTTGATGATAAATTCAAAATGAAAAGTATCTATGCAGTTTCACTGTCTAAGCTGAAATAGAGAAAATAAAAATCAGGAATTCAATCACTCATCGGATGAAAAGTACATTTGCTTTAAAGACCTTTCAGTTTGGCTCTATAAAGAGGTGTTTTACAACACAAGTAAGGAAATCTTTACTAAAATTTCAATTTTCTTCTTTTAAAAAAAAATATGTTTTTATTTCAGGAAGAGAGACGGGGAGGGAGAGAGAGATAGAAACATCAATGATGAGAGAGAAACATCGATCAGCTGCCTCCTGCATGCCCCCTACTGGGGATTGAGTCCACAATCCAGGGATATTCCCTGACGGGGAATCGAACCTTGATCTCCTGGTTCATGGGTGGATGCTCAACCATTGAGCTGCACAGGCCAGGCTAATTTCCTTCTTAATATACTGTTAGCAAAAGAATATGGTAAAAACCTGCACAGACTACTAGGTAAGAATGTGTTCTAAGCAAATGTGTAATGCTTTTCTTTCCTCTGAGTGTATACACACACATATACACACACTCCTGCAAATTACAGAGATGATACTCTAAAATACTAATAGATCAGGGTTGGGTTGGTGGCTGGACAGGACAGTGTAGGCGAGGCCATGAGCCATTGACCAGATGGAGCCGTCAAGGCAGGGTGGGCTCGAAGCAAGGGCAGGAGGCAGCCACAGTGGCGAGGAGGGGAGGTGATCAGGTATGTCTGCACCTGGATACTCTGAGCCTGGGAACCGCAAATCCAGACCCTGGAAGTAAAAAGTGATGTAAATTGGCACTGTCTTGGGCAAACTGGAACATCCAATTGCCTTCTGAATTAGCAACAGTTCAGATGGTGGGGTGATTGGGGTATAGGCAGCGGGAGCAGTCGCATCTTCCTCAAGAAAACCAGGAGGAACCAGGTCAGCCCTGGCCCTGAGCCTGTCAGGAACTGGGCCAGAGGAAGGCAGGAGTGGTGGCCCTGGTCTAGAAGGATCGCCGTGCCTGTGGGTAGAGCCAAGTAAGCCGACTGTGAAAGGAGGGCTGCGGTGGGAAGGATCCAGCCTAGTGGTGGGAAAAATGCTTTAAAACAAATACACATTGAGAACAGCTACTTTCAAAAGTGCAGGTGTTTCTACCCTTTCTCCTGTAACCCTCCCAAATTGGTATTCATACGTTTGTCACTAATTAAAAGGAACCCAGAAGTTTCGATTAATTATATCCCATCATTCACATTTCCCAAGTACCATTACTCTTCTCAAAGATGCCATGACCTCTGCACGAGTCCCACTGAGACCTCCCTTTTAAATAAAAATGAATCTAAGAGTGAGCAGGTTGAGCTGTGCTAAGGAGGGAGAACTACGCCTGCTGAGTATGTCACATCACTGCCCAACGGCACCTGCAGGAGTGGGCTGCAGGTAGAAAGCCATTCTCCTGGATGGGCTAGAGCAGGCACACGTCACAGAAAGGAGAGTGGGGCGTGCAGCACAGACCACTCAGCCATCGAGTGGTGCCAGGTCTGGGCTGCCCTGGTCCCCTGGGTTGGCCAGGAAAGCTTGTGTGTGCATGTGTGTGAGGCCAGGCCAGAGGAAGGTGTCCCCCACCCTGGAGTGGAATTGGCCGATGGAGGGCTCTGTGGGGGGTGGTGAGGAAGAGGATATGAGCCATCTCCTGGCACAGTGCAGAGAAAGTGTGGTCACCACCACCCCTTCACTAAAGTCTGGGTGGGAGCGTTTCTTCAGCAATTGCAGGAGCAGCCAGAGGCCAGCAGATCAGTAGAAAAGAGCAGCAGCTGCAGACAGTTCCCGAAAAAGAACTGGCAGGTGGACCTGACTCATGGAAACGGCGAGTGTCAGGGCCCCCAGGAAATTAAGGACAGGAGACAGAAACAAAGGGGACGGCCGTGACTCAGGGCAAAGTCATGGCCTGACAACATCTGGGGCCAAGGGACGTTGGCTGGTGGCCTCTTTGATAATCTGAACTTTTCTCCTTTTCCTGGTAAGAAAGGAAAGAATGAAAGCTGTGCCTGTGGGTGTGACTTAGTCTAAAGCAGTGGTTCTCAACTTTGGCTGCACATTAGAATCACCTGGGAATCTTTTTAAAATCCTGATTTCTGGGCCTTATCCTCCGGAAATTCTGTTTCATTGTTACTAATGCTGTGGCCCCACCCCCATAACAAAGAAACAGAATTTCAGGAGGATGAGGTTCAGAAATCAGGATTTTAAAAAGATTCCCAGGTGATTCTAATGTGCAGCCAAGGTTGAGAACCACTGGTCTAGAGGTTGAAGGGCTATGTTATATGTGCCCCTGGACACTAACATAAGATCTTTCAATAACCGTATTTTCAAATTGTGCATTGTACTGGGACATGTACTGTGACATGTACTGTGTGTGTGTGCATGCCTGCATGAGTGCGTGTGTGGTTTCTGCAGGAGCTTACACTCCGTATTTTATAATCAAATGCAGATGAAGTTTCATTCTTTATTCCAGCCCATGGTATATCCTTTGTATTGCCTATTTCCTCATGCAAAACCAAGCAAGACTAACACTTAGAAAGTGTTGTAAGCTGTAAAATGCTGTAGAAGTATAAGATATTACCACCAGCGTTATAATTCCTTAAAGTAGAATATATGAATCTTTTAGTATTCACTGCTGTTGATGACATTTTGTAGGATCTAGTTGGGGCTGGAGAGAAGATATATAGAGCAGAATGCAGATAGGAAATTGGAAGTGTATCTATGCTTTTCTTCCCCATAAGTTGTGCTTATGAATAAAGTATCCAAGTACACAGTGCAAGATATTTAATATTGTTAGTTAATCCACAATGTTGTAGCATCAGTACTAACTCCACCTTTCCTTCTCTTTTCTAAATTTAATTTTTAAACGTTATATTTTGAAATAATTAGATTTACAGAAAAATTGCAAAGGTAGTACAGAGTTCCACATACCCTTCACCCAGCATCCCCAAATGTGTTGATATTTTACAAGCTATGTTAATATTACTTCACTAAAGGCCCGGTGCTTGAAATTTGTGCACAGGGGTGGGGGGGTCCCCTCAGCCTAGCCTGCACCCTCTCCAATCCGGGACCCCTCGGGTCTCCAGGATCAGGCCTAAAACAGCAGTCGGACATCCCTCTCACAATCTGGGACCACTGACTCCTAACTGCTCACCTGTCTGCTTGCCTGATTGCCCCTAACTGCCCCTCCCTACCAGCCTGATCACCCCTAACTGCCTCTGCCTGCTGGCCTGATCGTCCCTAATTGTCCCCCCTCTGCTGGCCTAATTGCCCCTTACTGCCTCCCTGCTGACCTAGTTGCCCCCAACTGCCCCCCTCTGCTGGCTTGGTTTTCCCTACCTGCCCCCCCCCCCACCTTGTTGCCACTCATGCCCCCCCCACTGGCCTGGTTGCCCCACGCAGCCTACTGTTCAGTCATTTTGTCGTCCCTCACTAACCCCCCTGCCGGCCTGGTCACCCCACACAGCCTACTGTTCAGTCGTTTGGTTGTCCTGCACTAACCCCCCTGCCGGCTTGGTCGCCCTATGCAGCCTGTTGTTCAGTCGTTTAGTCATCTCTCACTAACTCCCCTGACGGCTTCATTGCCCTACGCAGCCTGCTGTTCGGTCATCCGTCCAGTTTTTCGGTTGTGACGGCCCCTGGCTTTTTATATATTAGAATTATATTATCATATTATTGATACTAAACCATAGACTTCATTCCAATGTCACCAGTTTTCCCATGAATGCCCTTTTCTGTTCTAAGATTCAATAATATGCAGCCTCTTTTAATTTGAATAAATCTGCTGTGATAGACAGAGATGGTTACCTGTACATGATCTAAATTGTGGTGATACAAGCAAACAATGACATTTCAGCCACCTTTAAAACATTCTGAAACAAAGGAAGAGCCTCATATTAATTTGATACTAAAAAAATTATTTCTGTTTTACTGGAGTTGTGGTTCTCAACCTTTGCTGCACTTTGGAGTCACCTAGGTCATTTTATAAAATACCAATGCCTGGGACCTGCCTCCAAAATTGTGATTTAATTGGTCGGGAAGGGGACTGAGCAGCAAGATTTTTCTGATATGCATCCAAGTATGAAAACCCCGGTTCCAGAGAGAGGGGAATGGTGGAATAAATTACCTCTGTTTCCTCTCTCCAGATCCAAGAAGAAAAGCTGATTTCACTCAAACTTTGAATATTTGGGGCCAATAATGGCACGTGCCAGGGATCTGAAAGTTATAGACTCTCTCCACTCCAGACAGACTCTGGAAACCTGACATTGTGAGAACCAACTCAGAGAAGTTCAGCTTTAGTATTTAGCCACCAGTCCAAATAGTGTGGCTGGGAGTTCCACCTGTTAAGCATTGGCATCCATCATTTAAGGAACCCTATTTTTGCATTTTATTTTTGAAATATTTTCAATGCTTTTGCAGCACTCAAATTGTTAGGTGTTTAAAATTTCAGAGCTCATGGATCTGATTGTACAATTTATATCAATAACGCACTATATTTAATTATATGATTTATTCTCAATCATAATTTTGTTTTCTCTATTTGTTTTTTTTAAAAAAAAACCTTTATTGAGGTATAATTGATATACAAAGAAATGCACATATTTAATGTATACAATTTAGCCAGTTTGGACATTTGCAAATAAACAAGTTTTTAATTTTTAAAATTAAAAGGAAATTGTTGACAGAGAATCTCATCATCAAAAGCTATAACTAAACAACTTTTAGACCATTTAGCAGAAATAGTCTGACACACCCCAAGTTGAAATAATGATTATAATAATATATTTTAATTTGAATCTCCTATCATAAATTTTGAGAATTGTGTGTCAGATGCTGTAACTGAGTATCTCTGTAATGAAAGCTTTAAGAAGTATTTGGATAATTGAAGGAGAAAGTTAAGAAACTTGGTCAGCAATCACTGCACATTTTAAAAGCCAGGTACAGTTAGAATGTATTTTCACATACCAAGTAAAGAAATTTCACATGCCAATTAAGGAAGCTCTTACACTCTTACTTAATCACAGACTCCTTTGAAATTTGTTAAGAAGGTACATTCCCTTGCTTCCACAAAAGTTTACACATAAAATAACTTATGCTTAGATTTTTAGAGGGGTTATAGACATTCTAAAGCTAGAATCCTAGTTTAAGCACCAATTAGGGATTTTTTTAAGATAGCATGCAAAGCTTTAATTAATTGAATCATTGATTAGTACTGCTTGGGGAGTCTGATTTATTCAGATAATTAAGGTCCAGTGTTTCTTAATTAATTGGCCTCTCAACGAAATGCCAGGACAAAAGGGCAATGTCCTTGAGTCCTCGTGTGCCCTTGGCTAGAACTGTGACTAGCACTGGCCAGCCATCTGAACAGTGTCTAAGCTCTCCCGATCTCAAGCTTATCTGCCATTTAAAAATAAAGTAGAAAAGCAGTTTCCCAGTTGTGGAAGAAACAACGACATATGTAGCTCTGGGAAAGAAATCTAGTATTTAGAAATAGGTTTGAGATTTCCATTCATTAAATGCCCTGAACCACATGACTGCAGAGAGAATCAGTGCTACACCTCTAAGCCTGGGTTGTGACAGCTGCTCCTGGAACATGGCATTCACCGTGCATGGCCTCCTCAGAGACTGGCAGACGGATGGCACACAGCCCTACCTTCTATTTAGTGACCAGAAAGGGATTTCGCAGAACCCTTTCTGTGCGTAGCCAAAATAAAGAAAGAAAGAATGAGGCGATCTGAGAAGGCCTTAGGGAGCCGGGCTTTCTCTTGACTTCTTACTTCCTAAAGAAAGTGTTAGGGTGGAGCTCAGATCCTGCATGAGGAAGAGCAGAATGAATTCTCACTGAAGATTGTTTACTTAGGACAGGAGTGGGGTCTTTACATGAATGGCCATCCCAGGCTGACAATAACATTGATCTATGGGGCATATTTGAAGCTGACGTCATTTGATTTGAAGTTATTCGTTTCTTAACAGATAATTGTTTTTTTTTATTAAATCTTTATTGTTCAGATTATTACATTTGTTC
>NW_005370156.1:1437311-1441548 GCF_000412655.1 Myotis brandtii
GTCCCTAGAGACTCGCCCGGATCTGGAGCTCAGAGCCTGGGACTCCCTCCCGATTGAAAACGACAACAGCGCCCTCAGCCACCAGCCCGCTCCATGCGCACCTCTGTACCTTTGTATTTTCCACCGTGCGCCTCCTCTGAGCCTTGGTATGCTGTTCTCTTTCCTTCTAGTTGAAGAATCTCTCCTTAGCCAGCCTTCCAGTGGTTCTGGGTGATGTCCATTCCGTCTTTTAGTTGTATTTTTGAAGTGGTTGTTCGAGGCAGCAAACTCCAGTGTTTACCTATGCCGCCATCTTAGTTTCCTCTCAACAGATAATTGTTTAGCGTCCACTGTTCAGCACCAGAAATAACTAGACTTTTGACCCCTTGTGTGGTTTGTATTTTTAGTTTAGGAGGTGAATACGATATAGTGTAGGAGGTGCTATAAAAGAAGGCTTGGAGCAGACAAATCCTCCATAAATAAAAAAATTAAGGCCATAAACTTAGTTGGACCACATAGCCCAAGTTTTAGTCATCTGGTTTCCCCAATATACTCATCTTAATCTTTCTCTGTGCGTCTGTCTGGTGCAGGTGCAGTCTCTCTCTCTCTCTCTCTCTCTCTCTCTCTCTCTCTCTCTCTCTCTCTCCCACACACACACACACCTCTTACACACACACACACACACACACAAACACACACACACACAAACTCACATGCTCACACTCACACATATTCACAGACACACACACACCCTTTCACATACACACTCACACACTGGAAGACCACTATTTGAGGATTTCTAGCTAAATCAGTACCCTGAGCTGTCCTTGATGAGAACATGCACTTCTGAGTCAGAACACTAAAAGCCAATCATGGTTTCATTTGAAGAGCTCCCACCCACCTCTCCATCTAGGGACATCTGTAAGGATTTCATACTTTTACCTTGGCTTTCCATAATTCCATGTGAGGTCAGCTGTCTGCAGTGAGAACCTCTACAAGGCACAGAGCATCCTACTCCCCTGGGGTCCAAGAATGCTCAGCTCAGTCTTACCATACACTTCCACCCTCCAGTAACTCTCTACCAACAAAGCTCTCCTTAAAGCATCTCTATTGAAGGTGCCAACACTTGAACCAGAAATATATTTGTATTATACGTAGAAGCTAAAAGCAATCTGTTAAAAAAATGCTTCCAATTTCTGTTGCCCAGAAGCTATTGTATATTTATTAGTGACCCAACAGTTTGACCTATTGCCACCATAAACCAAATGAGTGTTATCTTATGCAGCTTTAATGATAGTTATCAGTCAAACAATAACAAATAGCAAGTGTCTGCTGGAGCATTTTTTTATGTTTGTGCTTTGTTATTAGCAAATGTCCTGATGTGCATTCTTAAATGAAAAATCAATAAGAATAATGAAAACCAAGCTATCCGGCATCTCTTACCTAGTTAAACTGCATCGAGAAAATGCTTCTATGCTTCTTTTACCTCTTTGTTCCACCCTGGTCCACCTTGACTTAAATTTTTAAAAAATTTGAGAAAGAAACTTGATGTCAGAACTGTGAGGTGCCACATAGGAAAAAAAAAGGTCCTGGACAGCGAGGAATGCTCGATGCCACTGGGTGTAGGAAATACGACTTTGAACCCCATACAATGAGCAGAAACATTTTAACAAGTCTGATTGCAGCCAGAAGTGGTGGTTTCAGAGCTAGGGTTTCCAGTTTGCTTTTTAATCCATCTTTTAGCTTTTTCCCAAATATTGGGCAGTTATCATAAGGGACATTGGATGAGTCATTTGTCCCTTCAGTGGAGAGATTCTTGGTTACATGAAATTAAGGGAGCTGACTTCCTTCTGCCTCAGGATCCCAGGACTTCAGATGTGGGGAAGCCCCCTCCGCATGGATACCAGAGCCCTGTGGGTATTCACATCATGCTGACCCCGCAGAACTGGGCTTGAGGAGTTCAAATAAGGGAGTGGAGAAAGAAAATTTATTTCCTTATTCCATTTAGGGGCGATTCTGGCCTCCTTGTTCTCTCTGCTTGCTGACCATTTTCATACTTTCTAATCAGTTTATTGTTTGATAAATGATAAACCAATATATGCTGGGGAGAAAGGAATTGCCAGTTAAATAAATCCATTGCTAAAATGTCATCCTTTTAAAAAGTTTAGTATGGGGGTAAAATTATCCAGAGAGGGAGTCCACCTCTCCATTTGGCCTCTGTGAACATGGATGAAGAAGAAAGGCCAGGAGCAAACCCAACAGTGTGGTACCTATCTCAGCGTCCCCTCATGCAAATGTCCCCACTTTGAGTTTCTTCAACAAGTGAACTGTGCCCCTCGAGACCACGTGGAATTCCCAGCCGCCTGTGTGGTGAGGCATGTTATGCCCCTGGGGTGGGAGCAGGACTTATCTCTTGAGCATCATGAAAAGCTTCTTTCCCTCAAACCATTTATCAAGAATCATTGACAGGCAAAAGAATGCATTTAAATCTATGTGGCCATTGGATGGGTTGCTTTTATGTGTTTTCTTAGATTCTGTATTTATTTAGCACCCATTAATTGCAGAGCCAAATGCACAGTGGAAGCTGCTCACATCTCTCCTGCTGTCCAGAGCCCATACTCGGAACCACTCCCTCTATCTAGGTCTCACACACAAGCCAATAATTCCCTGCCCCAATCAACCCAGGGCAGTGATGGCGAACCTCTGACACGCGTGTCAGAGGTGACACACGAACTCATTTTTTTGGTTGATTTTTTTTGTTAAATGACATTTAAGTATATAAAATAAATATCAAAAATATAAGTCTTTGTTTTACTATGGTTGCAAATATCAAAAAATTTCTATATGTGACACGGCACCAGAGTTAAGTTAGGGTTTTTCAAAATGCTGACACGCCGAGCTCAAAAGGTTCGCCATCACTGATCCAGGGCCAGGGACCAGAGAGCCAGGACAGCCCTATACCCCTAAGGCTGCCAGAGTTATTCAAACTAGCCAACCTGAGCGGATTCCCCTTGTCTTGACATCCATGGAAACCCCAGTAAAGGCTCTGCCTGTGCCTCCTCACTCCTCTCCTGCCTCAGGACCAGCCCTGGCGCTTCCCCTCGTGGCAATGCCCATCGTGTTGTGCCTCTCATTCTAGGGCAGGGGTCCTCAAACTTTTTAAATGGGGTCCAGTTCACTGTCCCTCAGACCGTTGGAGGGTCGGACTATAGTTTAAAAAAAAAAACTATGAACAAATTCCTATGCACACTGCGCATATCTTATTTTGAAGTAAAAAAACAAAATGGGAACAAATACAATATTTGTATTTGCATGTGGCCTGCGGGCCGTAGTTTGAGGACTCCTGTTCTAGGGGAACTGTGAGTAAGATTCAGTTTCACCTTCCAGGGCATTGACCTCTGCATGTGGTCACTCAGTCCTCTTTATAAATTAAGGTCTGGGCACAGATCCATCGCTTTTGGAGGTAGTCATCCAATCAAAGAGCAAGGGCTTTTGAGCAGCTACTATTTGCCAGGTCTTCTGCTAGGTTCTGGGATGTTTTTTTAAATGTTGAAAACTTACGACATATCTGGAGAGAGATCATATTTTTTAAAATAACTAATTGTACACGACTGTGCTATAAATGCCTTGCAGATGACACAAACCAGGAGCTCTGGAGAAGTTTGAAAGAAAGCCCAGACTTAGGCAATCAAGGCAGACTTCACTAAAGGTCTATACTGAGCTCAGCCTCAAACAATGGCTATCGTTCAGATAAAAGGATGGAGAGACTGTTCCAATTATGAGCAACAGCGTGATCAAAGTCTTCGTGCAGAGCGTGCCTGTGGCGTGTGTGCAGGATGCTGGGCACACGGAGAAGATCCTGGGAGGTTTGGGACATTTTCAGAGGCAGGAAAGGAGTGGCTGGAGCTTCTTATTCCCCAATAATTAGGTCTCACATTTGTCTTAACACCTTCTAGTTCAGGGGTGGGGAATGTCTGGCCTGTGGGCCGTGTAAGGCCTGCGAAATCATTTGATCTGGCCCTGCCAAGGCATTAGGGGTGAGTTAATTAAATGTTTGACCAAATATAAGCAGGCTAATTTTTATGTTGATAATCTTGTATGTCCTGAGAATCTACACTAATAAAAGAGAAACATGGTAATTGGTGTACGACCGCTACCCTTTTCATTGGCTAATCAGTGAGTATATGCAAATTAACTGTCAGCCAAGATGGCGGCCGGCAGCCAGGCACTGAAGCGAGCAGGGAGGCTTGCTTGCTGC
>NW_005370156.1:1442369-1464475 GCF_000412655.1 Myotis brandtii
CTAATTTTTATGATAATCTTGTATTTCCCGAGAATGATATTATAAATATCCAAATGGCCCTTGGCAGAACAAAGGTTCCCCGCCCCTGTTAGTTGATCAAAAACACTTTTACTTTATGAGGTACATTTTGCTTTATTTTTCAGATGTAAAAAACTATTGGGGGAAAAGAATGCATACACAAAGTAAGTTCTGTGGACTGCGGGAAATGCTGCAGCAGAGGTGTGCCCAGGGTGGGTGCTGTGAGAGTCCTGTCCCAGGCAGGTGTGTGTGTCGGGGGGTGCATCAGGGAAGACTTTCTGGAGGAGGCACAGGAGAGCTAGGTCTAGAAGGATGGGTCGGACTTCGCTGGGTGATGAAGGAGAGGAAGGGCATTCTAGGCAGAGGAACAACATGAGCTAAGGCACAGAGGTCACCATTTTCAGTATTACTAGAAACGAAATTGGCACTCCTGCCTTCTCTTTCCAGGTCTGTATTCTAGTTGGCTGGGAATTTACCCATTTCTGGAAGAAGTTAGTTCAGTCATTTTACTTTAAAAACTTTTTTTTGTTAATCCTCACCAGCGGATATTTTTTTTCTATTGCTTCTTAGAGAGAGTGGAAAGGAAGGAGGGAAGGATAGAGAGAGAAAGCAGGAAAGATATGAGAGGGAGAGAGAAACATTGATGTGAGAGAGACACATCAATTGGTTGCCTCCTGGGCATACCCTGACCAGAGGCAAGGATTGAACCTGCAACCCAGGTATGTGCCCTGGACTGGGAATCGAACCTGCAACCCTTTGGTGCTTGGGCTGACACTCCAACCATTGCACCACACCAGCCAGAGCTTAAAAAATGTTTTTCCTGTTATTTTTCACCCTTACTATATTCAGAGAAGAGTAACCAAAAATGTCAAAAAAAAGTTTATAGAAAAAAATCTATTTCCAGATGGAGATTCTCAAAAGAAGGGGAAAAGAGCAAATCCAAACATCATCCCTAGGCCACAGGTGTGGGCTGAAGTGAGAGATTTATTTTGTGTGTGTGTAAAAGATACAGTTTAAATGAATTTTTAAAATAGAGATGGGAGCTCCTACTGTGTTTTCTTTCATTTTTTGGAGGCCAGCATGTGCTTGATGGAGCAAACATTGTACTAGGGCAATGCAGACAGCTTTTGCTTCTCATCCTCCACAGAATAAGTGCCAGCCTTCCACATGTGTCTGTGCACTCTAAACATCGGAGTCACATAGCACCGGGCACCTGAAGGGATTTTGTACAATCAGTTGTGTCTGTTCAACCTGAGTTTACTAAGTAACCGTGATTATAGGGCTCCAGGATGCTGGACTGAGGTTGGGTGAGGAGAGGAGAAAAAAATGGGTAGATTTTTCTGCACATACTTGTAACATGGCTCTGCCTCACTCTTCAAAGCCAACGTCCTCACCGTGGCCTCCAAGGCCCCAGGTGCTGGTCTCTGCCTCTCTCCAGCCTTACCCCTTCCTCCTCACATGACACCTCAGGGCCTTTGCATATGCTGGCCCTTCTGCTTAGAAAGTGATTCCCCTTCCTCTTTGCTGAGTTAACTCTTTTCATTCTTCAAATCTCACTCAAATGCCAGGAGTGCTTCTCAGACCCCCCAAACTAGATCACATCCTTACATGTTCTCATAAGTCATAGCCCTAATTCTATTAGTTAGTATGTAATTATTGTGGAAATAGTGGTTGAGTGCCTCTGTACAAGCATATAAGCTCGAGGGGAAAGGGGATCATGTTTATTTTGCTCCCTGCTTCCTCTTCAGACCCTTTGTCAGAGAAGGTGGTCAGTTGACATTAATGAAAAGAAGAGATGGAGGGAGTTGAGGAAGGAAGGAATGCACAAGTCACTCCATTTGTATATCAAGTATCTGTGGTTCACTGTTTAAAATAGCTATAATGAGGTATAATTGACATGCAACAAATGTTACATATTAAAGTATAAAATTTGATAAGTTTTGACACATATATGCACCAATAAACCCCCCTCCATCAAGATAATGAACATAATCCATCACTCTCCTAAACTTTTCTTTATGCCCTCCAACCCTTCCTTCTCACTCCCTCCCCAGGCAACCACGATGCTTTCTGTCATTGTAGATTAATTTGCACTTTCTAGAGCTTCTTATAAATGGAATTACAGAATTTGTACTCTTTCTTTAGTTTGGTTTCTTTTACTCAGCATAATTATTTTGAGATTCATATATGTTGCTGTGTATATCAGTAGTCTTTATTGCTGCATAGTATTCTATTACATAATTATATCATAATTTGTTTATACATTCCTCTTATTGATAAACATCTGGGTTATTCAAGTTTTGAGCTATGAAAGATAATGTGTCTCTGAACATCTGTGTGTAAAAGTCTTTGCATGGCCAAATGCTTTCATTTCTCTTGGGTAAACACCTAGGAGAAGAATGGCTAGCTCATATGGTAGATGTAACTTTAACTTCTTATGAAATTATCTGTTATTGGCTTTTCCACCCATCTGCTTCCAGCAAGATATTGTGAAGTTGCTGACATGTTTCTAAAGTGTGTTTTACAACCCAGGCGTGTGCCATTGACCAGAATTGAACCCGGGACTCGTCAGTACACAGGCCGACGCTCTATCCACTGAGCCAAACCAGCTAGGGCTCCGACCCCTGACTTTCTGGGTGTCAGTCTCCTCCCTTGTGTTGCACGGTATCTCCCACTCATGCATGTTCCCTAGGTCACTCCTCTGGGTTCTTCAAATATTGAACACTTCATAGTGAGGCAAAGGTCCATATTCAACTGTGATCCAGCATATTCTGCTGTACATATACCTTTGTTACAAGAAACTTCTATAAAATCCAAAGCCCTAATCTATTTGTCTCTATTTTCCTCAGGGGACACTTAAACTGGCTCCAGCTAGATCGAAGAGTCTTAGAACACGACTTTCCCAAAAAGTCAGGACCAGTGGTTTTATACTTCTGTGTCAGGTATGTACCCCTGGTGTCTCTCTTTTCCTTTCTTCTTCAGAAAAGTCTGGAAGGGTAGAGTGATCAAAAGAAAGGAAAATCAAGTTTGTCTTGCTTCATTACCAGGAATAGAGGTCCTGGAGTAGCTACATTTCCAATAATGTAAACATAGGGCGTGAGTGTGTGAGGCATGCCAGTGTGTGTGCATGACACACGTGTTTGTGCTCTTGAATAGGCTGCTTGTGTGAAATAAAGAAGCGAGCCTTTTTTTTGCCTTTTCGGGGGACATACATCTCAAACTAAACTGAGTCTCTTATAATAACACCAACTCTTGGGTTCTGTTTTGGTGGCTGTTTGAAGCTACATGACAAAAGCTTGTATATTATTTCCATCTATTACAAGTGCCTGTTGACCTTTTGAAACTTACCAGTTTATCCCAAACAGGAGTAGTTGAACCCCAGCAGTAAGCCACAGATCAGTACAGTTCCCAGTGATGGGGTATATGGCAGAATATATCAGAACAATGGTCATTTTCTGTTCACTAATCTATTACAAGTTTTATTTTGTAACTACAGGGAACTAGATTTGCTTCTTGTAGTTAATATTTGCAACAATCTCAGGAAATCCACCAGATTTATCACATTGTTTTGCAAAAGATTGTGTGAAGCCAGAGGGGTCATGTCATGGGTTCTGGGGCAAAGTACAGATGTAAGCAAAGTCAGAATCAGAGCCCCAGGTGGTGGAGCCAGAACCTTCTATAAGGTTTCTGTCAAAAACCTTCATTGAAACACAATC
This sequence comes from Myotis brandtii, assembly GCF_000412655.1. NCBI lineage: Eukaryota > Metazoa > Chordata > Mammalia > Chiroptera > Vespertilionidae > Myotis > Myotis brandtii. The sequence continues at coordinate 1,446,104 of NW_005370156.1, forward strand.
ATAGAGACATTTAGGGTGAATGGCTCAGTCTTCCAGTGGACAATAGCCCTTCCACCCATCCATGGGCCCAGCTCTTTTAAAATATGTGAACAGAACTCCAAGAGCAGGACATGTGATTTAAAATTCAGTTCTTTTTTTTTGTTGTTAATTCTCACCCAAGGATATTTTTTCCATTGATTTTTAGAGAGAGTGGGAGAGGGAAGGTAAGAGAGAGAGAGAGGGAAGGAAGGAGGGAGGGGGGGGGGAGACATTGATTGGTTGCCTCTGGCATGCACCCCCCGCCCCCCCCCCGGGCTGGGGATCAAATCTGCAACCCAGGTACCTGCCCTTGACCAGGAATGGAGCCTGTGACCTTTTGGTGCACAAGCTGATGCTCCAACCACTGAATGACACTGGCCAGGGCAACAATTCAGTTCTTAAAGAGCACCCCAGGAGTGCAGTTTTGGACATAGCCATCCTGATACTACAGGAGACACTAGAAGGGACTAAAATCAGAGTTAAGGGCCTCATTTAACAGGCAGGAGTGTGTATCTTTACCATAGCTGGTGGGGTAAACTTAAATTTGGATTGAATGCTTTTTTCATTTAATAGCAGCTTACATATCAGAACTAATCTCAGCCATTTTCATTACTGATGGGTATGATTTCAATGTCATGGTCTCTTTTTTTGGTGCAGATTTATTTCCCCCCACTTTTTCAAAATAGCAGTTTTACTAAGATATAATTCACATACTGCACAGTTTAAAGTGTACAATTAAATGGTTTTTAGTTCATTCACAGAGCTGTACAACCATCGCTACATTCAATTTTAGAACATTCTCATCCCATACCCTCCCCCTGAAACCCATTAGTAGCCACTCCCATATCCCCCACCTCTCCAGCCCTATAGGCCATCACAAATCAACTTCCTATCTCTATACATTAGGGCTATTCTGGACATTTCATAAGAATGTGATCAGGTGATATGGAGTCTTTTGTGTCTTCTTTCACTCAGCATGTTTTTGAAGTTCATCCATGTTGTAGCATGAATCAGGACTTTATTCCTTTTTATTGCTGAATAATATTCCATTGAATGAATATGTCACATTGTATTCCTCCATTCATCAATTGATGTTTTGTTTCTACTTTTTTACTATTGTGAACAATGCTACTCTGAACATTCATGTGCACGTTATTGTGTGAACATGCTTTCGGTTCTCTTGGGTATATACCTAGGAGTAGAATTTCTGGGTCACATGGTAGCTTGGTGTTTAGCATTTGATAACCTTCCAGCTGTTCTACCAGGTGGCTGCACTAGTAATGGATGATGATTCCAATTTCTCCACATCCTTGGCAGCACTTGTTATCTGAACTTTTGATGATACCCATCCTGGAGGGTATGAAGTGTTGTTTTATTGAAGTTTTCATTTGCCTTTCCCTAATGACTAATGATGTTGAGCATCTTTTTATGTTTATTGGCCATTTATAGGTCTTCTTTGGAGAAATGTCTCCAGATCATTTGTTCATTTTTTAAAAAATGTATCTTTATTGTGGAAAGTATTACAGATGTCCCTTCAATGTTACGTTCTCTTGAATGGTGTCTACATTTTCTCAGATAAGTGGAGAAGTAACTTCATAAAGTAACTAGAGGCCTGGTGCCCGAAAATTTGTACACTCAAGGGGGTCCCTCAGCTCCGGAGTCTCACAGTCCAGGAGCCCTCAGGGGATATCCGACTGACTGCTTAGGCCCTCTGCCTCTGGGGAGCAGGCCTAAGCTGCAGTCTGGCCTCCCTCTGCAGGAGGCAACTGGTGAACTGATCAGGGGACAGTGCCAGCCTGCGAGTAGCCGGCCCCGCCCCCCCATAACCCTTCCGCCGCTGCTGGTCGCCACTGCCCTCCCCCCCCACTCCCCTGTCACCATCCCCTCCCTCTGCCTGCTGGCACACGCCTTGGCTGGCCTGGTAGCCCTGCTCGCCAGCCCCACCCCCTGCCAACCAGTTGTCCTGCCGTTCACTCGATTTGCATATTATGCTTTTATTATATAGAATGGAAGGAGGCTGAGCACACGTGCCATGCATTAGGCTGTCTCCTCCTTCCTGGGGTTCTGCAACAACACTCACCAAGAAGAGGAAGTGCTGGGATGCTTGCACGTCAGGCCTCTTTTTCAAGTGTCTGTGATGAGCCAAGTTATTTGTGAGTTGGGGGATCCCAGCCTTGGAGGAAAGCTTGGGGTGCTATGAGGTTGCCAGTTGAAGGGTTTGTCCCTGACAATATGCAGATGGTTTCAAATCGCTCCATGCTGACCCATGTTGACAACAGAGAGAACCGGGATGGGGTGACGAAGACCCAGCAATGCTTCTGCCATCAGCCTCATGTTTTCCTGGTGGGCCACAGCAGGCACCTCACAGAATGCTCGCTCCTTAGGAAAAACTCTCCAAATACCCACTGGGGGACAGACCTCTAACAGCATGGCCACAGGCAGAGCTCCTTCTCCAGCTCTGCGCAAAAGCCGATCTTTCCGGAGAGCCAAAGGTTCCTATTTCCAATTGCCTCTTGGCCACCTGAGAACTTCAAACTCAGCAGGTCCCAAAGCCAAAGTCATTGTCTTTCCACCCTCTCCCACTTCCCAAATCTTCTGTGGTTCCTTCCGATCTGTGATGTCATTATCCACTCAGACATCTAGGCTTTCAATCCTGAAGTCCTTCTTCCTCCAGTTCTTGTGTGCATTCATTCTGCTGCCACTTCCAAAATCTCTCTGTCCTGCCCTCTCCTCATCTGTCACCCGATCTATTGTACCCGCCTCCCAGGGTAGGTGTCACCTGGGCACCAGCTATGGAGGACCCTGGCTCTTAGAACCCCCACGACCCTGAGTCCCCATTTTTCAGCTAGCTGAGCAGCATAGGAACAAATGCCGATAGTTTGTTTTGCCTGAGAGAGGAGGCAGGTGCTCCTATGTGGGGACGCTGACCTTTCTAACAAGAGCAGCCCCTGCCCAGCATCCATCACACAGGCGTACCTGGAGGCAGCCTGACTCCAGTCCCTCAGAGCTTCCCTGCTTTTGTTTAAACATCTATACATTACATCTGTTTAACACGTGTACAGTTAGCCTTTGTGGGATAAAACCACCTGATGAAAGAGACCGTGGAAAATGCCGCTGCCATAAAGCCAAGTTTTAGGAATTCATCGAGTGGAAATATTAACCCTGTGTGACTAAGGGTCTAAGTTTGGGCTGCCATGCCAGCCTGATTTGTTATTTGGCACTTATATACTCTTCCTGTATAAGGCATATTCAAAAACAAAACATCTGTGAGGGTGAGGGTAGAGTTACCGCCTCCATTCAACTGAATAGGAAAAATGAGATCTGAGTATATTGAATAATGTGAATCTGAACTCAGAGAATTCTGCTTGAGCCTCAAGGCCAAAGTTAAGCCTTTTAAATGAGATTTCTTCCTCAGAGGGCCTCAAGCAGTGTGACCTGAGGATGCAGGTCTAAGAGCCCCACTTTCATCGACCTGCTCCCTCCAACTCATCCATCAAATCACCAGGAATGATCACAGTGGCTTCTGGGTCTTAATAATTGCCTAAAAGGGAAAAAGGTCAGAGAGGATGGGACTTTCCATTATTCAGGATGATTGTTAATCTTCACAACAGCCCTTGAAGCAGGTACTATTTGTTATTCCTAATTAAAGATAGGAGGTGGGTTCCCAGGAATATCAGGTACGTTCTCCCCCATCATGACTAGTAAGTTAAGGCATCTGTTCAGGTAGATCTGACTCTAAACCTTGAGCCCTTCCCCGTTCACCATGCTGCCCGCCTTGTAAGTGACAAGTGACACTGTGACTGTTTTTCAGAGATCATCATGGTCCCCCTCCCCCCTTTGCAGAGAGGGCCAGAGGCACCTGACTCAAGATCTGTGACCGGGGCTCATTGTGCTTTCCACACCTGCCATGTCTGCGGAGCCAGCATCCAGCAGAGGTGGTGCTGAGGACAGGTGCTCCCAGCACTGGGTGAAAGGCACATGGAGAGCCGTCCCCCAGGCCTGGCGTTCCCGCAGCACTGCAGACTCAGACACCATTGGCAGAGCGTCCCTAAAGGGGAGACCACAGTCACAAAGCTTTGGCCTGTTGGAAACTCCACATTGAGTGAAGAAGGGATATAAATGCATTTCCCCCAACTTCTGAGGTGCAATCAGCCATGCCTGTTGTCATCTCTTTTCCAATTCAGTCCAAATCCAGCTATGCACAATTGCAACCACTTTCTTACCCAGGACCTCACCTCCCCTTGCTGCTTGGCACACATATATACATGTGTGTACATATATAATCATGTATGTGCAGTACACACACACACACCAATCACACACTTCTTTTATTTCTACTCTTCAGCTGCTGAATGTAGTCACGAGGGAGCGGGGCGGGGTGGGGGGGGGGGGGGTCACACAACTGCATGTGGGCACATGAATGATTGTGACTAGTCAGAGATCATCGATTTTTCTAGCCAGTTCTGTTCGTGTGCCTGCTCAGGGCCTCTGCATGCCCACAATGGCTTTCTTTCCCTCTTGCTGCAGACTCCAAACCAGAAGCTCACCCCCTTTGCTCCAAGGAGGTAACATTGCTTTATGATTTTGCAGAAAAAACAAAAGCTAGTACAGTGAGCTCCATCAGCCTTCCATGCCCTTACCCACAAACTTAATTGTATCTGCCTCAACTTTGTGGCCTTCTCACCCACCTAGTGACCATTGTCCCATCATCCAAGGCTGGCAGGTTCACGTGTCCTCCAGGCCCAGTCCCTTCACCACCTCAGAGAGCCTGCCCCCTCTCATCTCCTCTCTCCTTTTCTCTTCTTAAACAGCTGCTTCTCCATGGATCCCTCCCCCCATGGCCACCTCGCTTCCACCCTAACAGAAAAAAACTCCCCCCCTGACTTGCATCCTCCTCCAGCTGCCACCCTGGGCTTCCCCTTCTGTTCACAGCAAAGGTCCAGAAGATGGGTCTGCACTTCCCACATCCCACAGAGCCCATGCTTTGTGGCAGCCCAGCTTCTGGTCCCATCACCCTACGGTCAGTGGAGGCCAGGACCCCAATCCCACAGGTGCTTCTCTGCCCGCCTTTGCCTGAATCAAATGATGTCAACTTTCTGCCCCTAAACTTACTCTTCTTCCTGTGGCCCCTCCTTGTCTCTGTCATTGACACCATCACCCATCCAGCCCCCCAAGCCAGAAACTTGGGCATCAACCTTGATGTCAACCTGCTCTGTCCCACCTGCTCCCTTCTCTACTCTCAGTCACTGATTCCTGTTATGTCTGCATCTTAACTAGCTCTTATGTCCATCCCTTACTCTCCATGCACACACCCGTGGCTATAATTAGTGCCTTCACAAACCTCTCCTGGTTCTGAAATCTCTGTGCTCATCTTTGCTTCTGATCTTGGCCCCTTCAATCTGTCCTATAAGGTTCCCATGGAGTCTCTTTCCAAAAATTTCATCTATTCTCCTGCTCATAATTTTCCTGGACTCCCATTTGACACACTAAGGATATCTTTGGCACGTCTGATGTGATGTGACTTCTGCATGCCTGTCCATCCTCCTCTTCCCCACCCCTTACTTCTCACACACTTTATAGGCAGCCCAGTGATCACTGTATGACTGAGATCCCATTCAATGAAAGACCTTTGTTTAGCAGTGGTTCTCAACCTGTGGGTCGCGACCCCTTTGGCGGTCGAACGACCCTTTCACAGGGGTCGCCTAAGACCATCCTACATATCAGATATTTACATTACGATTCATAACAGTAGCAACATTACAGTTATGAAGTAGCAACGAAAATAATTTTATGGTTGGGTCACAACATGAGGAACTGTATTTAAAGGGCTAGAAGGTTGAGAACCACTGGTTTAGAGCTGTGAGGCAGGCTACCCAAATTGAAGAATAATGACCCTCTGAGAGTGTTTACCAGGCAGGCTTAAGAAATAGGTTGAGAAAAAAAACAAGGGAAAGTTACCAACCCACCTAAGGAAGTCTCTTGTGGTTTTTTGTTGTTGTTGTTGTTGTTTTTGTAAATCTCATCCCAGGATAATTTTTAATTGATTTAGAGAGAGAGAGAGACATCGGTGTGAGAGAAACATTGAATGGTTGCCTCCCATTCGCTCCCTGAGGTTGTATGGGGTGACACTCCAACCAACTGAGCCACCCATCCGGGGCTCTCTGTCTTTTGACAGACACAAGTTTGTGCTTAGAATGTGTCCTCCACATCTGACTGTTCCTTAAATTGTGTCTTCTCCAGCCAAGTGTCCCTGGAGCTCTGGTCATCTTCCCTGTTCATAAGAAAACAAATGGGGATGAGATTTGTCTCCTCAAATGTAGACTTTCACAAACAATGAACTGAAGTGGGCACTAGGAAAAAAGGAAGAGGAAGCTTTAATTCGGGGGAGGGGATTTTAGAGGCAGTTCATGGCCTGACTGGGTGTTTCCTGACTGGTGGAGACACCAATTGCTATTTCCTGTCACTCACAGGAACATGGGTGTAAAATGAGGTGCCTGCTAACCAGAACTTGCTAGATTCCAACTGGGTGTCCCAGTTAAGATTTCTGTGCCATTGAAATTCTAACCATCAGACATTTGGCCGCAGTCTCACTTACCCTTCTCATTGTGATCGCTCCTTTCTGCTATGAAAAGTCAGCTTCCCAAATGTGACATTTCTGTTCATTACAAAATGAAATCACTGGTCCATTTAATTAACACTTGCTCTAAATTCTCAGTGATTCCCAGTGTGAGGGGTGGATGTGAGAGGGAAGAGGAGGAGCGAGGGGCCAGAGGGGGGACCTGGCGGATGCCATCAGTTGGAGTGTTTGGCCCACTGTAGTCGGAGGCTCCCATGACTTCAGGGCCTCTTGCGTATGTAATGTGTGCAAACACATGACGTGGCGCATATTTAGCCCTACCTCAGACAGTGTGATAAAACATTCCTGGTTGGGGTCACCTGGGCCAGGTTTTGTTGACATTGCTCATGGAGCCCAAAGAGCATTCTTGGCCCGGTGTGCCCTTGGCTAGGGACACTGTTCCCTTTGCCTCAGAAAGAAGCCCTAAGATCCAGTCCTGCCCAGTCTGCTGAAGAACCTGTTAAAGTGTAGGTTTCGTTATGGATCAGGTACAGTGAGGCCAATAGACCATGAGACAGCTGTCATTGAAAAGGCAGTTTGCTACTCGGAGTTCCCACAGGCACAGACGCACCAGGCCAGGTGGACAGGGAACTGAGGGCAAGAGCCTCTATTGTTTCTGGGGGAGGAATGGGTGAGGATTGGCTACTTTGAATAATTTCAGAGGACTCGGGCTGAGAGGCTGCCCCAAGTTGTTGGTTCCTTGCCCTGGAGTGATGAGGGTAGGCGGGTCTGGCCTGAGTGTGAGAGCCCTGTGGAGGAGGCCGGAGCTGGGTGGGCTCTGGATGGGTTGGTTTGTGTATGAAGGGCATGCTCCCAGGTGAGTCCTTTACTATCTCTAGGAATAGGCTAATGCTGGGAGGGTGGACCCTCCAGAGTTAGTGAGGCCCCAGATGTGGGTATTAACCCATGGTTAGTACAGAACCAGACTTGGAATTGTCCATTCAGATTCTCTGATTCTATAAGAAAATGCTCATTTTGGGGGGTTTACCCAGAGACCTGGAGTTTTCTTTGTGAACGAGGTGGTAGTTAAATAAATCAACATCGCCACCTACTGCCGAAAAGGAGTACCTTTGGCAAGGCTCTCAGAAAAAAAAATCAGAACTGTTTTTGTTGTTGTTTTTTTAAAAAGGAGAAAATCGAAAATCTCTACTGTGAACTGAAACCACCATCATTTGCCATTTCCCCAGAAGTTTCTCCTCCCGGGGGCGCTGGGCCTCGGGATGTGCACTGAGATGCCTGAGGCCTGTTTCTCTCTATGCATTTTTGACTCACTAGTTCTCTAGCACAGATGGAAAGTTCAGGATGAGTTGAATATCCCCGGTTATAGAATAATAATATGACAGGCCTGGAACTCACAGGGCTTTCCAGGCTGTTTCTTGGTGATAAAGGTTAACAGGAAACTGCTTTACAATTTGTGTCAAGAGGAGATGAATTGCTTTCTTCATGTGAGAATATGCTTGTTATTTCCTCTACCTTCCTGCCTCTTGGACAGCCAGACAACACAGAACTCAGTGGAAATGAGTGTTGTTGCAAAAATAAAAAGGTAGAATTTGCCATCTCATTTCAGTTTTCCATTATTGGAGAGTTGAAAATGGAATTGTTGTTTCCTTAATATACTGGTGAGAAAATGGGAGCTGGGGAGACAGAATGTCTTCACTCCTAAATTCTCAGGAATGAAAACAATCCAATAAAGCTATAAGGCATTGCTTTGAAATGAAGTTACTTCACAGGCAACAGGTTTAGACTCACAATTATTATTACAGAGCTCAGCTCACTCGCTGTTGAACTCAAGACGCCTCTGCTGTTGTTTGGCTTTAGGAGTCAAGGCAGGCAGCAGCTCTGTCTGAACAACTTTCCACGGTAACAGTGAGGGAGGGGCAGGGGCAAGGGCTGGATGTGGAATATAAAACCCCGTAACCTAGAATTTTGTGACATCTTGGAAACCGGGTATTTCTTCTCCTTCCTGCATTGTCTTCATTGCCCATTTCACTGTCCAGTAGAACTCCAGCCAGTGGTGAAAGGAGAGTTTCCTTCACAGATGCGTAGTGAGCTCTTGTTTGTGCCAGGCACTGTAGTGGTGCTGGAGAGGCACTAGGACCAGGAGGGAACAACAGCAGCCTCCTTAGGGGACTTCCCAGGTGACAGAAAGTTACAGGACCCGGAGGCAGTGCCACAGGCAGAGGGTGGCCTGGGAAAGGAGTGCTTCTGTGGGGAGAGAGTGGAATCAGATAAAATGTGTGGTGGTCCTGAGCCAAGGGCTGGAGTGAGTTAGGGTGTGGAGGATTGTTTGGGGGGACAGTGAGAGGAATAGCTTGAACAAAGGCAAAAAGCAAGTTTCATCTGTAATAGCCACACCTGCAAGTCACCCAGTCGAGCTGGCATTCTTCTGAACCACGTAGAGTGGGAACCAAGGCTTGTCACCTTTCCTCTTTCTCTCTGGTCTCCTCCTCTCCTGTCCCTTTACTCCCCTGGGTTTCCCCCTCCCTTCCTTCCTTCCTTTTTCATTTTGCTATTCTGACTACCTCTTTCCAAAAGCCCTTTACAGTGGATGTAGATTTTAATTAAATCAACTTTAACTTATTTTGCTTTGAGATGGAGAATTTGCTACTGCTTTGCAAGTCTCCATTATTATGGAACTGAAAGTTATACAACTGGACAGTTCTTCTGAGACCAACACCACGGATGCTACATGGAGGCATCCACATCCTATGGCACCTGCTCCGGGAGGCAGATGCCTTCAGTCATTCACTCATTCATTTACTCATTCATTTACTTTTGCGGAGGAGGAGGTGTGGTAGAGATCAACCAGCCTTCTCTTTCCCAGGCTTTGCAAGAATGGGGGCCATAAAGTGATTTCCAAAAATTCTGTAGACTCTTTCTTACATGATGGTAATTGTATTGATATCTGTTGATTGGAAATATCTGCTAATACTTTAAGTGAATTTAAATTTAAATGAATCTGTAATGTATTACAATAGCCTCCATGCACATTTGAAAAATGATGGAACACATTGTTTAGTCAGTATGTAGAGACAAAAGGTTGCTAACTGGTGGGCTGTGGACTTGACCTAGCATATGGACATGTTTTGTTTGCTTTATATAATGTTGGTTTGTTGTTTTTTGCTGTTGTTATTGTTTTAATCCGAATTAGTTTCCTGTACCTAAAGCAGTAGCTTCTTAGATATAGACTTTGCAAGAATGGAGGCCATAAAGTGATTTCCAAAAATTCTGTAGACTCTTTCTTACATGATGGTAATTGTATTGATATCTGTTGATTGGAAATATCTGCTAATACTTCAAGTGAATTTAAATGAATCTGTAATGTATTACAATAGCCTACATGCACATTTGAAAAATGATGGAACACATTGTTTAGTCAGTATGTAGAGACAAAAGATTGCTAACTGGTGGGCTGTGGACTTGACCTAGCATATGGACATGTTTTGTTTGCTTTATATAATGTTGGTTTGTTGTTTTTTGCTGTTGTTATTGTTTTAATCCGAATTAGTTTCCTGTACCTAAAGCAGTAGCTTCTTAGATATAGAACTGCTGACCAAGTCCTGCTGTCTCCTTTTACAATCTGGGAAAGAAGCCCAGAGAGATTATGTTACTTGCCCTAAATCACACTGAGCTGGGACCAGATCACTGGCCTCTTGACTTCTTCCCCAGGATCCTTTCCATCATCTTGTAATGCTGTTCTAGAACATTATACCATTCGTTTCTTCTCTTTTCACCTGCAGTCCCCTCTTGGTATCCCCAGTTTCTGTGCAGCAAGTATCCAGGGCCCCCCAAGAGTTGTCACACCCATTCAGAGCTTCTTCTCCTCCAAGGCTCTGCATTTCAATCATCTCCTCTTTCCCCTCTCATCACAGCGCCTACTCTCTTAGTGCAGATGATCCTTATCTAATTAAGGGATTTAATAAACTCCAAAGTCAATGTGTAGGCGCACTTAATGTAAACTTAAATAATTTCAGCATGTTTCATCCTGAAAAAAAATCCATGAGCTCCATCTGGATAAAAATTCAATTCTCATTGGGCTTAATATACATTAATATTACAGTGTTACACGTGCCACAGCCCTCGGCATGTGCAGAAATCAGACCACACGTCTCCACCTTCGGGAAGACAGGTCATAACCATTTCTCAGAGAAATATGGCCCCTGGTTTTGATGAAGCAGAAGAAACTGTCTTTTAAAAATCCAGCTCAACAGTGATTAGGACAAAAAAGTACTGTATTGAAAACAAATAGTGTTTTTTTTAAAAAAAAATGGAAAGCAGGTAAGGAAAAAGAAAGTAGATGGTCGAGTGTAAGTCCACTCTGAGAAGCTGATAGCAGGCCCAGTTCTTTGCCACGATAAGGGCTATCAGGCATGATGGTCCTATAAATGGAATCATATGAAAATAACAGATCACTCATTTTTCTTGTGTTCATTTAGGACTGGGAGCACTGGTCCTCATGTCAAATCCTGTAGCTCGGAGAACAGTATATTATCTGCTTGGTCGGTGCTTCAGTGATTCATCTGCGGTTTTTCTCTTCCAGGTTCTACATAGAAAGCATTTCATACCTAAAGGATAATGCCACCATTGAGCTCTTCTTCCTGAATGCTAAGTCCTGTATCTACAAGGTAAGTTTCCCATTGAGATCTGAAAGTATCTTTTGAAGCTGGAAAGCCCAAGTTGTTGTCTCTCATGTGATTTTAAGGCTTAGTAGGAGTAACTTATAAATTAATTACTATAAATAAATGACAACTTCATGAACCTAGAGCTACCAGTGTAATAGTGTGACTCCTGATCCCAGCACTGTGGTTTTGGCTCCTTGAGGTGCTCTTTAACCTGATCTTAGGGGCCGCCTTAACTTGGCAACTTGTCCAAAGAGGAACCTAGACAAGTATGACTAATGCACTAGTCATCTTAGGTCTCACTAGTACGAATGAACTTATAACCAAATGCATTTATTTCTCACCATTTTTAGACCTTCTAGCAGCATCTCTCAAAGAGATGCTATTGGACTTAGGGTGGGACAAATGGTTTATAATTGTGCTAAAATACACATAAAATTCACTATCATAACCATTAATAAATGTACAGTTCACTGGTACTGAGTGCATTTACATCATTACCACCATCTTCAGAATTCTTTTCATATCCTAAAACTAAAACTTTGTACCCATTAAACACTAATTCATTCCTCTTCCCTCTAGACCAGTGGTTCTCAACCTTCCTAATGCCCCGACCCTTTAATACAGTTTCTCATGTTGTGGTGACCCCCAACCATAAAATTATTTTCGTTGCTACTTCATAACTGTAATCTTGCTACTGTAATGAATCGTAATGTAAATATCTGATATGCAGGATATATTTTCATTGTTACAAATTGAACATAATTAAAGCATAGTGATTAATCACAAAAACAATATGTAATCATATATGTGTTTTCTGATGGTCTTAGGTGACCCATTGAGCTCTTCTTCCTGAATGCTAAGTCCTGTATCTACAAGGTAAGTTTCCCATTGAGATCTGAAAGTATCTTTTGAAGCTGGAAAGCCCAAGTTGTTGTCTCTCATGTGATTTTAAGGCTTAGTAGGAGTAACTTATAAATTAATTACTATAAATAAATGACAACTTCATGAACCTAGAGCTACCAGTGTAATAGTGTGACTCCTGATCCCAGCACTGTGGTTTTGGCTCCTTGAGGTGCTCTTTAACCTGATCTTAGGGGCCGCCTTAACTTGGCAACTTGTCCAAAGAGGAACCTAGACAAGTATGACTAATGCACTAGTCATCTTAGGTCTCACTAGTATGGATGAACTTATAACCAAATGCATTTATTTCTCACTATTTTTAGACTTTCTAGCAGCATCTCTCAAAGAGATGTTATTGGACTTAGGGAAGGACAAATTGTTTTTAATTGTGCTAAATACACATAAAATTCACTATCATAACCATTGATAAATGTACAGTTCACTGGTACTGAGTGCATTTACGTCATTACCACCATTTTCAGAACTCTTTTCATCTCATAAAACTGAAACTCTGTACCCATTAAACACTAATTCATTCCTCCTCCCTCTACACCCTAGTAACTACCTTTCTACCTTTGGTCTCTGAATTTCACTGCTGTATGTACCTCATATAAGTGGAATCAAACAGTACAGGGTGGGGAAAAAGCAGATTTACAGTTGTTTGTGTGGAAAATAATACAATAATAATAAATACAGTAGGTCCTCGGGTTACAGGACACCTGTAAAAGGGTCGTTCGACTCCCAAAGGGGTCGCAACCCACAGGTTGAGAACCGCTACTCTAGACCCTAGTAACTACCTTTCTACCTTCAGTCTCTATGAATTTCACTGCTGTATGTACCTCATATAAGTGGAATCAAACAGTACAGGGTGGGGCAAAAGCAGATTTACAGTTGTTTGTGTGGAAAATAATACAATAATTAATAAATACAGTAGGTCCTCGGGTTACGTTGGAGATCCGTTCCTATGGCGCAACATAACGCGATTTTCGCCGTAAGTCAGAACCCACCTACATAAGCACCTACGTCACTCATATGGAGCACATACACAGCAGTAATGAAGTGAAACAGTAAAAAAAAAAATTAAAAGAAAGATAACAATTCCTGACCTTTACTTGTAAATAAATAATAAAAAACATAAAGCACATATGTAGATACGTCGAAATGATGGAACTTTTTTTTTTATATAAATAAATGGGAGATGGCGATGTAACCACGAAATGACGTACATCGAGTCCCACGTAACCCGAGGACTGTCTGTAATAATATGAAAATGAAGTCTGTGTTTCATGTACTCACAACTATATACCTACTTTTGCCTTGCCTGGTATTTGTTATTGTGTGACTGACTTATTTCACTTAGTATAATGTCCTCAAGATTAATCCACGTTGCAGCATGTGTCAAAATGCTCTTGCTTTTTAAGGCTGAATAATATTTAATTATCTGGATATACCATGGCCTGTTTATCCATTCCTTCATCAATGGACACTTGGATCACTTTCACCTTTTGCTATTGTGAATAATGCTGCTATGAACATGGGTTTATAAATATCTGTACAAGTCCCTGCTTTCAGTTGTCTTGGGTTTGTATACAGAAGTGGTATTGCTGGATCACATGTAATTCTATGTTTAATCTGAGAAGCTGTCATACTGATTTCCATAGTGACTGCGCCAATTTATATTCCCACCAACTATGGATAAAGGTTCCAGTTCCTCTGCATCCTTGCCAACACTTATCTTCTGTGGTTTTTTGTTTGTTTGTTTGTTTTTAATAATAGCCATCCTGATAGTGTGAGGTCTTATCGCATCCTTGCCAACACTTATCTTCTGTGGGGTTTTTTGGTGTTTTTTATTTTTTTTTAATAATAGCCATCCTGATAGTGTGAGGTCTTATCTTATTGTGATTTTGATTTGCATTTCTCTAATAGTAAGGTTGAACATCTTTCCATATGCTCAGTGGCCATTTGTACATCTTCTTTAGAGGAATGTCTATTCAAGAACAGTTCTTAATTGGGTGGGACAGTCCCTTGCTCTGTACCCAGTTTCCCGATATGCTAATAGTGTTTCCTTTCATTGGAAAACCCACATGCCCATACCCATTTCCAGCGCATAGCCCTTCCCTTCCGGGGGAGAGGTGCTTGCAGAGCACCCCGTGGGTTGAGAACCACCACTAGGAGAACATTTTTAAAATAAACAGCCACTCTGCTGGCCCCCAGCATGCACCCCATGTCTCACTACTGCAGCCTTCAGCACACACACCACGTGTGCTTGTTAGCAACGTAAAGACAGGTGATACCCGCTCAGGTCTTACATGGCAGGCTGGGTGCTGAGTGCCTTCCGGAAGTTGTGTGGCTGAATCTTCACAACACCTTTGAGGGGAATACTACTTTTAATCTCTTTTTTTCCCTGTGAAGAAGATGAGGCACAGGGAGGTTGTAAGATTCGCCTGAGGTCACATATCTACTGAATGGCAGTCTCAACTGGGGTTGAGCTCAGTCACCTGCGCCCTGGAGGGCATACTCTCCTCAGAGTGGAAGATGCCCCTGCATCCAGAGAACTTCAAAGCAAGTACACGTGTTATAAAACGGTCAGTGGTTATATTGGAAGGAGCCTGAGGAGATTCCCACTGCCTATATTTTCACACTTTGACTAAACCCATTTTTGGGGGATTTCAACAACCCATAACCATTCTCTCTCTCACACACACACACACACACACACACACACACACACACACACACAGAGTTGAAATGGTGTGTCAGCCATCACTTTTCCTTCTGGAAGTACTTCCGCACTTTCATTGCACCGAATAGTTTTACCATATGCAAATATTCAAACTAACGAGGGCCTGGTAGTGATAAAATTCAGTTCTGTGAAAGGACCGCACTTGGTGACAGCTACTGAGCCAGGGCTTACATGGGGCTCAAACCCAGTGGCTCAAGACTAAAGTATTTTGAGTTTTTGCTGAATGGAGGGAAAAGTCACTAAATGTAGTTCCAGGAACATGCAGGTTCCTTCCTTTCTCCAAGCCCTTGTTTTCTCATTATAACGTGGAAATCATAATACCAAATTTACATGCCTTATAGATTGTAAGAGTAACTGCTGCTTTTTGTTTAATGAATGTAAGCACACTTTGAAAATGGTCAGAAATGAAAAGTGAGCACTGTCCACCAGATGGCAGACGTGAGCAGTAAATGTTTGGAAAGTCACTGACCTGATGAAATCACACTCAACCCAGGCAAGTACAGAAATACCCCAAATACCCCAAACCACTGCCTATATTTTCACATTTTGACTAAACCCAGTTTTTGGGGTTTTCAACAACCCATAACCATTCACACACACACACACACACACACACACACACACACACTTTCTTTTAATTTTTTTTTACTGTTCAGGCAGCTGGGTGAAGGGAGAGAAAGGTTCCCTCTCAGGGTTGCTCAGTTCAGTTTGGTCACAAATGCTGAGCTGGAGCTGAAGACCACAGTGCTTTTAGACTCTGGGATTCATGGGAAATAAAAATAGGATAAATCCTTCCAACAAAATACTAGGTTCCCAAGTGAAGGTGATGATGCATTCATTTATGATCACGGTGCCCACAGCAGCAGTCTGCCTACTGACATGGGGGAGGGTGTCAGTTCAGAACCCCAGCCGCCTCATCTCGGAGCTATCCTAGAGCTTGGCCATGCCAATGACCCAGGGATGGTTGTTCTGCAGTTTCTATAGGATACCAAACAGCATCATGGATGACCTGTTTCCCTCCCTGTTATCAAAAATAAAGTTTTAATTTGCATAAATCGATACTTAGAGTTTATTTTTACAATGTTCACATATATTACTTTATTTGAGCCTCATGAGTGAGGTTGAGCAGGACACATTAACTTTCCAGAGGAAGGAAACTGATGTCAGGGAGGTTACGGGACTTACTCAGAGACAAAGGGCCTGATGTGACCTATTGTGCACAGTTGTAAACATGTAAAGATCTTGGGAGTTCCAGTAGCACAGTGATTGTAATTAGGAATTTAGGTTTGGTGTCTGACAGACTTGGGTTCCCTTTCCAGCTCCGCCTCTTAGTAAATGCAATAAGTGTGGACACCTTCTGTGGTGTCTCCAAGCTTAATTTTCCACTTTGGTTTGCAAGGCTATTAAAAGAACCTACCCACAACCTTCTTGAGAAAATCAAGCAAGATAAAGCATGAATGAGGATAGCACCCCGCCAGGCACTCTGTTAGCTCCTGTGGAGATGGAAGTGCTCACTTGGGTGCAGGCTCAAGGAGGTATTTATCTTGGCTGCGATCTTCTTTGAGTCACTCACGCTGCCCTGGAGCCAGGGGGTGGTGCCAGACATAACCTGTAGATGATGCTGATACCACAGGCTTCAGTTGACACAGCACAGGTTTCATATCAGCTCCCTTCCTGTTTCTTGGGGAATGAGTCCTACAGCATGCTGGAATCCAAGTCGTTCCGATAAAATAAGCTGTTTAGAACCAAGACGGCTGTGTAGGTAAATGCTGGTACTTGCCGCTTCCCACAACTACATCAAAATTACAACTAAAATACAGAAAAACCATCATTCAGAACCACTTGAAGTGCAAGTCCTACAACTAGAGGAGTAAAGAAGAAAATACATACTGGTAGAGACTGATTGGAGGGGCAGAGGCGCGAAATGGACTGGTCCAACATATGGCATTTTTATAATCGGGAAGGATTTAGTGGCTGTAGGGTCCCAGCCTCACACCAGACCCCTAGCCCAGAGTTCCATAGCTTGGAAGAGAAGTCCCCATAACTTTGGGCTGTAAAAACCAGTGGGGATTGGGGCTGAGTGACACAGAGGCTGCTAGAGACCCAGGGAGTTCCTCTTAAAGGGCCGAACTTATAAGGTCCCGCTCCCTCTGAGCTCCAGCTCTGGGTGGCAGCACTGGGGGAAAAAGGGACATACTGGGATGAACTGGATTGTTTGGCATAAGGACAGGATCTCAGGGGTGGCTTTCTCCCAGACAGGGGTGCTCCCAGGGGTCATTGTTCCTGTGCTGGGACCTCCCCTAGTCACAGAGCTGACTCACAGCCATATCTGAGTTTCTATAAGCATGGCTTACACTATTTGCTCCTACCTGGTGATTCCCTGAGACCCCTGCCCCATCGAACTTGCAGCCCCACCCAAACTGTTTGCAGAGGCTTTTCCATATGAATGGCCTGTCCTGGATCAGCCTTCAGACTTTCCTAAAATCTCTTAAACAAGTAGCAGCTGATGTCAGCATGCCCCATACCTATCAATAAGAGTCCCAAGA
This sequence comes from Myotis brandtii, assembly GCF_000412655.1. Classification (NCBI taxonomy): domain Eukaryota; kingdom Metazoa; phylum Chordata; class Mammalia; order Chiroptera; family Vespertilionidae; genus Myotis; species Myotis brandtii. Next base: position 1,463,549 of record NW_005370156.1, read on the forward strand.
CCCAGCACTAGCACTAGCCTGCCTCACCTGGACATTTCCAAGCCCATTACAAATAGCAGCCATCTGCTGATAGCTTCATAGCTCCTACTGGGTAGCCTCAGGCAGTAGCTGACTTTGCACCTCCCCAGAGGCCCCAGAGCCAGTGCAACTGGTAGACAGATTCAGATCATACCAGATTACAACTCTGCACATCCACAAGCAACACACTCAAGGGGCAGATGTAGTGAGCACCAAAGCCCCACTGAAGCAAGTTCTGCTCCATAGGGGTGTCTCCTGCACAGCACACACTTTTAAGGTCTTTAAAGAACTGTCTAGAAGCCGCCGATAAATTTAGTAAGGCCCTCGAAAAGACTGGTGAGACCGCCGATAAATGTATTGAGATCTTCAAGAAATCTAGTGAGACCCTCGAGGTTGTGATAAAGGACCAACTAGTAATTAAGCATACACTGACTGAAATAAAGAATATTATACAGACTCCCAACAGCAGACCAGAGGATCGCAAGAATCAAGTCAAAGATTTGAAATACGAAGAAGCAAAAAACACCCAACCGGAAAAGCAAAATGAAAAAAGAATCCAAAAATATCAAGATAGTGTAAGGAGCCTCTGGGACAGCTTCAAGCGTACCAACATCCGAATTATAGGGGTGCCAGGAGAAGAGAGAGAGCAAGATATTGAAAACCTATTTGAAGAAATAATGACAGAAAACTTTCCCTATCTGGTAAAAGAAATAAACTTACAAGTCCATGAAGCCCAGAGAGTCCCAAACAAGAGGAACCCAAAGTGGCCCATACCAAAACACATCATAATTAAAAGGCCAGGGATTAAATATAAAGAGAGAATCTTTAAAAGCAGCAAGAGAAAAGCAGTTAGTTACCTATAAGGGAGTGCCCATACATCTGTCAGCTGATTTCTCAACAGAAACTTTG
>NW_005370156.1:1464678-1483959 GCF_000412655.1 Myotis brandtii
GGAGGAGGAGGAGGAGGAGGAGGAGGAAGAAATAAAAATAAAACAATAAAATGGCAATAAATACATATCTATGAACAATTGAATCTAAAAATCAAAATAAACCAACAAGGAAGCTAATGATTGAAATAAACTGGAATAAAATAGAACTAGAGGCATGGAAACATGGAACAGACTGACAAACCTCAAAGGGAAGGGGGGAGGGGGAGAGGTGAGAAATTGACCAGAGATCTTATATGCATATATGCATCACCTATGGACACAGACAATAGGGTGGTGAACCAGGTGGAGAGGAGCAATGGGGGAAATAGAGGGGCATCTGTAATACTCTTAATAATAAAATTTTTTTAAGAAAAATAAGCTGTTGATTCCTGCTTCTTCTAAGTCCCTGTTTCATTCACTTTTCGAAACATAAATATTTATTTTATCAAAGTAACATATAACACAGATATTAATGTTGGCAAAAATAGAAGGCAGCAGGGAAAGAGGAAGACCAACTATGAGATGGATTGACTCCATAAATGCAGGTGTAGGTGTGAGTCTGCAGGAGCTGGGCAGGGCTGTTGACAGGACACTGCACATCACTCACTCGTAGAGTCACCTATGACACAGTTTAAAAGTCGAATGGTTCTAAGAGGCTTTTTATGGAAAAGAGCCCCACCCCTAGTCCTACCACTTTCAATCATTTTAGCTGTTTCTTCTGGTATTTGCCTCTCTATTTCTAAATAATTGGCATAGGGCGTTATTCCTTGATTTATCCATTTTAGGTTTATTGAGTTCCTGTTAGGATAGGTGAGGATTAAGGTCTCCTATACAACCTTCTACACTCTGCCTCTCCCATTTTCCCAGTGTGGTGGTAGCTCAGGTCTGGGTGAAAGCACAGCTGTCAGCATTACATTATTATGACTAATCCAAGCAGCATCCTATGTTTGTGATTCTTTTTTAGATAACCAGATGTTTTACCTAAAGGTGATAATTGCCTTGCTGTTACTTGTTTCGTTTCTATGTCCCCATCATTGCTTCCCTAAAAGCTCCCACAGGTTCCTAAATGCATACCGATATTAATTTCCAAATGCTTCAGGTCATTCACCAGCTCTCTTTGGTTTGGTTTTGGTTGTTTCTGCCTTTTGTTGTTTTTCTTGGGCCCTCCCTTTTGGAGCCTTCTGTCCTCTTGCTCTAGTCTGGATGTGGCATCATTCACAGACCTCATGAAAGACATCCATTCCCCATCCTGCACCCCAGCTCTATGGTGGGTTGTTTGTTTACTGAATCCTTAGTCTTCCTGTGTTTCGTTTTACACCATCATTTCACCGGACAACATCCTCCAGAAATCCAGAGAAAGTGCATATGGGAAAGAAAATGTTTCGGTGTTTGCAAATCTGAAAAAGTTTTCTACCTTTATATCTGATCAATAGTTTGACTGTATGTAAATACATACAGGATGAAGATTTCTCTCAGGGTATCACAAGTGTTGTTTCAGAGTCACCTGCTTTGAAACCTCATCTCTCCTATTTTTCATCTCTGTCTTTTATTCTATCTTCTAGGAGATTTCATCAATATTATCTTTAATCTCCTCTATTGATTTTTTTAAACTTTGCTGTCATGTTTTTAATTTCCAAGACTTCCTTCATTTTATCTGGTTTTTCTTTTTTATGCATGTATATTGTTCTATTCTTATCTTTGAATCTAAAATCCTCTTATTTTTCTGATAATTTTAATTATCATGTGTGTTCTGTCTAGTTCTTCTTTTTTTTTCTGTTTATTTATCGTGGTTTGTGTCTCTTATTAGGAGACTTTCTTGATATTGATAATCTGTTGACCCTGGTCTGTTTGTGGACGTTTATGAGAGAGGCACTTAAAAGCTAACTGATGCTCCCAGGGCCCAGGAGTGGGTGGTCCCCCCTGGTGGGTGTCCCTGTGGAGGGATCCATTGGCAAGCTCATTCTTTCAGTGTAAACCCCCGATATCAGTGTCCTTTCTTTGTGGCTCTTCATTCTGTCCAGAGGAGACACCCTCCCCCTCTTCTTGCCCGGGGAAGGCAATGGCCTCCATTCAGGGTATAGATGCCCTTTTAATCCTTGGCTTTCAGTACATCTCATCCCAGCTTCCTGTTCATCTCCAGGGAACAAACCTTGGGTTTCTTCAACAGCAGAGAAGTGAGAAACGGGTTTTTGTTTTATCATTTTTCCCAAACTACAAATACCACATTCCTACCTTCCACTCTTTCTTCACCAGGAGGAATTAGACCAGTGGTTCTCAATCTTCCTAATGCCGGGACCCGTTAATACAGTTCCTCATGTTGTGGTGACCCCCAATTTCATTGTTACAAATTGAACATAATTAAAGCATAGTGATTAATCACAAAAACAATATGTAATTATATATGTGTTTTCTGATGATCTTAGGCGACCCCTGTGAAAGGGTCGTTCGACCCCCAAAGGGGTCTTAACCCACAGGTTGAGAACCGCTGAATTAGACCCATGCCCAAAGTGGGTTTCTCTCTCACTTTCCCTGCTTTCCAGCCCCCTTATTTCCTACAAAAGGAGAGAAAAGTACAGTGCTAACCTATCCAAGTGGCAGAAAAATAGACTCCAGTAATGAGAGAGCAGAGCTGTAATTGTCTGTCTGAGTGAAGCAGGAGGGAGTACAGAATGGGGCCACCAATGCCCACACGCTCCAACAGCACTTCTGATGTGTTTTAACTCAGCTAAGGTGACATGTGGGTGATGGGAAGGAAATTTATGACCAGAGGATGGGGAGATTCATTTAGAAATCTGTCTGGTCCCATGGCAAACTCCCCTGGGAATTGTGCCTGAGGATGTTATGTGTTCCTTGGGAAGCGACACGAGAAAGCAGAGCTCTCCTGTCAAGCCTTCCATCTGGTTCTGTCCCTCTTTGGATGTGGCCTCCTTGTCAAAAGGAGAGGCCCATCAATCAGGGTCCCAGGAGACAGTGGACATGTCACACTACACAGGCATGGTTGGGTGGACGTGGATTCTCATCTTAGCTCTGTCCCCACCTTCAGGCTGCAGGATCAAATCCTGCCTGCTCTGAGTTCTGCACTGACAAAGTGAAATTGATGTCAAAAGTTAATCACCATAATAATTTGCAATAGCCTTGCAAACAATTAGTGCTAGGACATAAAATGTCAGTGTCTCTTTAATTTTTTTAAAGGATTCCCATAGAATATAGAACTTAAAAGTTATAAGGGAAATCTGAGACCCAGCCCCCAAACACTTTTCACAGAGAGGCAAGAAAATTGGCTCCCACACTGAAAGATCTTCTGTCTCCATTCAATTCCTTGTAGGAGTAATTTGATACTTATGTGATTTCAGTCAGGTGAAGTGAGGGACTAGTCAAATAACTAACTGTGTAATTATGAATCTCATGTTTGAGCTGTGTGACCCTGTCCAGACTTCCAGGGATCAACTGTTCACTCTGTAACTGTATTTGTCAAATGTAAATTATGCTTTACCTCAACCCTTATCCAACAATGATCGCCAAAGAAACAGGACCCATGGTCACCATCTGAAGATAATGGAAATGTGCCTCTTTGGGTTGGAGGAAAAGCTGGCAGGAGCAATTTTTGAATTTTTATGATCACCTTCCATGACTGGTCACTGAACTACTCACATAGTCAATGCTCAGTAAATTGTTTTTGATTGATTACTTTCCAACCCCAGGGAGCAAGGATTCACATATTTCCTGGGAAATTATCAAGTTTGGTGCCTACCTGTGCCCACTGAGAGCAAGCAGATCATGTCAGAAAAGAAAAGGCTTAAAATTCCTGTGTTAGATGTGCTGGGGGAGGGGGTCTTGTCCAACCTTCTTTTTCAAGATTTTCACACTGGTCTGGAAGCTTCACATATTACTGGAGCTTAAATAATCAGCCTTGGGCAATGCTTGCCACTTAGTCTAAATACCATCACTCTTGACAAGACTGAAATAAGTGGTCTTTATCTAAGATCTTCAAAGGGCTTTGCTAATGAACAGATGATATCATCTCCTCTGAAGATGGGAGAAACCCAGCCCAGAATCAAGTCCCACAGGACAAAGGAACCAACATAAAGATTAGTCTCAGACTTATACTAGTAGTATCCTAATCCTTATCTCTTAGTATGATTGTTGCAGGAGTAGGGTGTGCTCATATCACAGAGAGAGGAAGAGAAGGCCCTTCATTTTCAACTCTAGAAACAAACAAATGTGGACTCATTATTTTGGCTGCCCATGACCTCTAAAAGATTCCTCTGGGTCATGAAATGGTCTGTGTGCCGTGGACAGCAGGAGCCATCCTTGAGCTACAAAAGGAGATTGGGGGCCCAGCATGAATGGCATGTACCCCAGTGGATCATTAGACAAACATGAAGTGACTTGACTGATGAAAAACTGGCACAGGGCTAGAAAGAGGAATTGTGCAAGATCACATCAGTCTTATCATGCACCACAGCTCCTGTTTGCCTGGGGGCAAGTTCTTGTAGTCATTATGAGTTGTGCAAGAACTCAGTTACACAGCCACAAGGAGGCAAAATGTGGGCATCAGAACCCACTTGGATGATACACACACACACACACACACACACACACAATGCTGCCCACCTCTTTAAAAAATACATAGCTCATTGAAGATTTCTATCTATACCAAAAGTGCTGGAGAGCAGAGGCAAAACTGTGGTGTTCAGATGATCTATAAACACCAGTGAGTGAAAATAAATAGTACAGACATGATATTTGTAGTGGGTCTTAGAGTTTCCAACTCACATCTACATTTATGCCTCATCAAATTCCAGTAAAATAATTGGAAAAGAAATAGTTATTCCCGTTCAACTGAGGAAGAAGGTGAAACTCAAGACCATTGATTTATTCACAGTCCCACAGCTGTTTGGGGGTTAGAACTAGAACCTGGAATGTTCAGGTGAGCATAGAAATTATCTTAAGGAGGACGGAAAGAAACAATACTCTTTAGATGTTTTATGGGTGAGAAGAAAGGTGGTCACAGTTGGTAGGATTCATTCAGAAAACCATTGGGCCATCCCTGTACGTCATTCTGAATGGACTTGGCAAAGGTCATCCTCACTGGAAGCTTCTCAACCTACAATATGGTCGTCAATCATATTTTGTTATAATTATCTCATTAATCTTACGTGAAAGTTGGAATTTCTGTCATTCCTGACCCTGGAGGGATGCTTCTCATTAAGATTCTTGGTTGAGTGGAAAGACCATCACCACGTTCCTTGGTGCCAGGGGAGCATGACGAGATCCTCCAGCTCTCAGGACTTTTGGAGACAGCCCATAACACCTGCCGCTTAGGGTTCTCGTGGGGCTATTTGTTTGGAACACTTGGAGACCCCAAGGTGGAAATCTTTCTGAGAATTGTTAGGCATTATGCTGCTGACAAATGACTTCAGGCCTCTTCCTTCCAACTGCCTAGTCACCTGGGATAAATCCATGCTGACTGGGAGGAAGGGAAGCCGTCCCCAGCCTGCTCTGAACACATGCACACACCTGCAGATAGTCACGCTTTGACCTTCCCTGCCATCTTTCAAACGATTAAAGAAAGCAGCACAAATTATTCAGTAGTACGTGAAACAGACACCCCCAAATGCACACCAAATGGCCTCAATAACTACCAGACATCACATTCCCTTCTACCCGTACCCCCCTCTTACCAGTGAGGCCCAGGATTAAATATCACGTGGCCACCAGAGCACCCTAGATTCCCAGGCAAGATTTCAGCTCAGCAAGCCCTGCTGACAACCATCCTCAGGCGGTTCTGAGAGCATTGGGGGCACAGAGCGATGTCACGCCACCAGGGCCTAGGTGGTGCCAGGTGAGAAATGCCCGTGGATCTTCCCTGAAGGGTCTTCTCCTGGTCCCCCTCCTTCTTTCCCATTTTGTTCTCAGTCAAGGAAAAACCCAGCATCCAGGAAAGTATGGGGGGTTTGCACACACTCTTTCTGGTCCCATTCAGTTTATTTTCTCTGCTTGAGCAGAAATACATGGAAGAAGCCACCTCTGGTTGCCAGAGAAGTCAGATGAGAAGACGGTAGAGTCGTCTTTTCCATGTTATATAGTATCTAAGACAGTGGTTCTCAACCTTGGCTGCACATTAGAATCACCTGGGAATCTTTTTAAAATCCTGATTTCTGGGCCTCATCCTCCGGAAATTCTGTTTCTTTGTTATGGGGTGAGGCCACAACATTAGTAACAAAGAAACAGAATTTCCGGAGGATGAGGCCCAGAAATCAGGATTTTAAAAAGATTCCCAGGTGATTCTAATGTGCAGCCAAGGTTGAGAACCACTGATCTAAGAGGAAGATCCCTGGAAACTTGTATTTCCTCTTCTCCACGGGGAAGTCAGCTTCCAGGTTTTGAAGTCCAATGGGAAATGTGTGGTGTGGGCAGAAAGTCTAGAGCAAGCATGTCAAATTTGCGGCCAGCGGGCCGCATGCCTGGTTTATTTATGGGTGAGTTTGGCATGCTTGGTCTAGAGCTCTGTGCCGTCACAGTGGAATTTTAAAGATAAAATCAAGTGGCGGGGCCAGGTGTAAAAGGGGAAAAAGTTTTATTACAGTAGACATCAGGGAATCTGACAGAGACTGCAAGATAGTGAAGTATTTTCTTCACAATTAGGAACATGTCTTCCCACCGTTCCCAGACCGATTCTTACACACACACACCATGTAGATCTCTATCCTGACTTCTCTGAGCATAGACTAGATCCGTGGTCAACAAACTGCGGCTCTCGAGCCACATGCGGCTCTTTGGCCCCTTGAGTGTGGCTCTTCCTAAGCCTTAGGAGTACCCTAATTAAGTTAATAACAATGTACCTACCTATATAGTTTAAGTTTAAAAAATTTGGCGCTCAAAAGAAATTTCAGTCGTTGTACTGTTGATATTTGGCTCTGTTGACTAATAAGTTTGCCGACCACTGGACTAGATGATTCTTGAAAGCATTCAAAATTAAGTAGAAATGATAAGTAGAAGTGATAAGTCATAATGCAGCTCTCTTTTCCATCAGATTTTGCAAATGTGTGGGATGTCTGGGCCACTCCCTTTGTTAATCCTTTTTCCTCTACCTGGCCACATTGTGATACTTGCTGTGTTTCCTATCTTCATTGAAGATGGTTAAGGTCAGAGAAGGTGAAAACTCACCCACTTAGATTTACTAGTTCCCACTTACCCTGAGGACCAATATAATGAGAATGAACTTGGGTAAATCAGGTCAGACATTTAATTGTGCATTTTCAGTAGCTTTACTCTGAATAATAGTACATTATAGTTAATGTTCACCAACAGATTAGTGTCCAGAAGTTTCTCTGGGAACTGTACAATAGACTGTGTAAATACAAATCAAATAAAAAAGACCTCTGTCTGTCTTTCGCACCCTGCTTCTCCCCACAATGGAGACATTCTCATTTAGCAAATGAATCAAATAATGAACTTAAAGCTGTGTTCTTGGTTGGCTTTGAGTTACACGTTAGTTAAGCCTCACCTTGGGTGTTAAATATTAGCCCACCATTGGCCCCTGGCTGCAGTGTAGGTGTAAATGTTTGACAGAAAAGTACACATCCCAATACACTAACAGGTGCATGTGAGCGACTTTGGAAAGCTGGTTGGTGGGAATGGAAATGAACATAAAGTAGAAATCATCCACTGTGGAGACCCGGGACAGTGTTTCTGTTAAATCATTTGTATGCTGTTAAGTGATTTACATTCTCATGGGACCTGGTAATCCCAGAAATTCGATTCCAGGCATTCCTCCACATCCCAGCACTGCCAGTCTGTGTCAGTGACAGGAGCCTTAAAGCTCCTTCAGCCAATTAAGCGTATAGAATTATTGTCCCCTTTCTTCCATCTACTCTTGTTAGTTCCCTTAGCCCACACTTCTAAGGCAGTTCAGTAGCAAACATTACTACTCATCTTTGAAATTCCTAAGCCTGAAGGAAGCGGAACCATGTCCTTCCCACAAAAGATACAGGTTTGCTTTAGTGCATTGTTTTGCACAGGGGCACATTCTGGACCACACACAAAAAATTAGAAAACTCCATGAACTGGAGTTTAGTTTATAATTCAAATGAAAAGTAACTCTTGTTTTAGCTACCATTAATGATAGCTGTGGTTCTGAAAATATGTTGGCTAAGACAGTGTCCTAATTGGTTTAGGGGAGCACACCCTCAGGAAGGTCACACACTGGACAAGAAGTTTGGGGTTGTCTCCAGCCCCATCACTGCCACTAAGGCCTCCTGACTTTGGGCCAGTCCCTTACAGTTTGGACTTCTGTTCTCAGTGTAAGCAGGGGCTGGACTAGCTGTGTCTAAGTCTGTCCTCACTCTAACTTTCTGTGCTCCAGTCACTCACTGAAGGATCTAGAGATGTTAGAAAGATAACAGTAATTTGACAACAGAAGTATCATGTTGGTTACTTTTCCTATTATTCTTTCACTAGTGGCCTGGTGCACGAAATTCGTGCACATTAAAAGGGAATTAATTAGAGGAAATATTTTAATATTGCTATTTGTTCTTTCTCTATAATAGAAATGTCAGAGATGAAAGAAAATTAGTAAAATGTATATGAAAATCTTCCTCCTGTCAGAGTCTGGGGCGTGCCGTGGGTCCCAGAGTCATGTCCCCACCCACCTGCGCGCCCCTCAAAATCGCACGAGACCCAGTCCTGGCCAGCCCCACCCCCGTCAAGCCCCACAGGGTGGGGGGTGTGGCCTCAGGTCCCCCAGCCCAGCCTCAGGTCCCCTGGCCCCGGCATGAGGGTGCGAGGGTGAGATGACCATTTGCATATTAGCTCTTTATTATATAGGAAGAATGCTGATGGACTCCAGATTTCTCTTCATCTTTAAGATCTGAACTACAGGGTGTCCCCCCAAAAATGTATACACACTTTAAAGCTTCATAGCTCAATTTTGAAAATAAAATGTATTTTAATAAACACTACCTTTATAATTATTCAAAGTGTGTGTATACATTTTGGGGGGACACCCTATATATAACAATACAGAGTTGTGTGCTTTAATTTTTTAAGAAGGTAGGTGTCATGTTAGGTGTTTATACTACACACACAAAAATGAGAAGAAAAAAAACACCCACATACACCCAAAGGGACTCAAGGAAAATTTTGGAGGTGATAGATATGCTTATTACTTTTACAGGTGTATGCATTTGTCAAAACTCAATCTAGTTATAGATATTCAACACATGCAGCTAGTTGTGTGTATCAATTATACCTTGGTAAAGCTGTTTAGAAAGGAGATATGAACTAGATACACATTTAAAATATATATATTAAATAGAAGAAAAAAATATATATATATATTTCAAAAGTTTTATGTCCTTTTAAAGCCATGTCCATAGATCATGTTTAAATATTTGGGGAAAGGACGAGTAGGCCAGAGCGTTTTTACACTGGAACTCCAGAAAGAGCTCACCCATAGAACTGGCTGCAGTGGCAGCCCACAGCTGCCTCACACTCCTGAGTGCAGGAGATAAGTGTGGTGACCGAGGAACTGTATTCTTATTTTTTTATTTTAATTTAAAGAGTCACAATCCCGTTGTAAAGTTTCCTTCAATAAAGTCTTACTGTTGGTTCTGAAGTAGAGTTTACGAAGAAAACGCAGTTCATTATCAAGCAACCTTAGTCCATTGACTAATCAGATGAACAGATTTGTAACAAGCTGGGGACTGACCCACTCCTTAATTTCTCTTGAAAATTAAAAGATGACGCCTTAGAGCAGTGATGGCGAACCTTTTGAGCTCGGCGTGCCAGCATTTTGAAAAACCCTAACTTAACTCTGGTGCCATGTCACATATAGAAATTTTTTGATATTTGCAACCATAGTAAAACAAAGACTTATATTTTTGATATTTATTTTATATATTTAAATGCCATTTAACAAAGAAAAATCAACCAAAAAAAATGAGTTCGCGTGTCACCTCTGACATGCGTGTCATAGGTTCGCCATCACTGCCTTAGAGACAACTGTGCAGGCCCAGCACCACTGGGTCCATTCTGGCCAAGAGCCGTACAAAGGATGTCGGGAGCTCTTGGGGCCAAGTAATTCAGAGTCGTTGTCTCAGGACCCAGAGATGCTCATGTGTGTTTGAGATTCTGGGGAGCCCCTCAGGAAAAGCTCCTTTTAGGGAGACGGCGACTTCTTTAGGGAGAAGTTGCTGACTGAGTAACACACCTTCCTTGTCATTTGTTTCTTTGCAGGAGCTGATTGATGTGGACAGCGAGGTAGTGTTTGAATTAGCCTCCTACATTTTACAGGTAGGTAGCCCTCCCCGCCTGACCACACCCAGAAGAAGAGGAGTAAGACTTAGTGCAAAGCCAGCTGCCATTCCACAGCTCGGGGCCTCCAGTAGCTTAGCCACAGCAGGAAAATAATTATTAGGGACACTATATGTGGCTGAAGTGCCTCCCAGTCTGTCAGGGTCATTCCTGGAGCCTTCACGGAGCAGGTGGTTGTTGCCATCCACCAATGGGACTACATGAAGGCAGTAAATAAGAGCTCTGATATTTCAAAATGTTAAGACAGCATCTCTACAAAGGAAAATCACGTGTGTAACCTGAGCCTGAGGGACACAGATCATTCTGGGACCCCATTTTCTTCAGTTTGGCGTTCTCCCCGACTCTGGAGAACGCCAAGTAAACAGCAAGAATTAATTGCCAGGACAGTCACTTCGAGTGCTCTCTAGAAAGACAAGGAAAAGAACTTTATTTTATGCGAAAAAGAGGTGTATCAAATATGAGCAACATTGGTGATATTAGCAACACTGCAGGATGAATAGAAATTATGTCATCAGCTTATCCCTTCCACAAAGATTTATTGAACAAGTACTTTGTTCAAGGCATTCTAGATTCACTAAAGGTTCCACAGTCCCTCCCTGGCTCCGAAAGTCTTTAGTACATTCAGAACATAGCCACACTACACAACAAAACTACGAGTAGCACAGAGACACAGACAGTGCTGCCCAAACACACTCTGTTTGAAACTCGTTAAAGTAGAAAAAGTAAGAGCAGGGCCCAGCAGTGGAAACTTGTAGTTTGTCATTATTAGTCACATTCTTTGTATATAACTTTCTGAAGTTTAGTTTAGATTCTTATATTTCAGTGGCAAATGCACATGCCCCTTCTTAATTATATTTCTGTAGATGGGACCATGGCAGCATAAGCTGCACTTACTCAGTAGAGGAGTTGTCGTGACCATAGAATGCATTTTAAAGTATTTAACATGGAGTTGGAATGTTTCACAGTTGTTGAATTTTTTTCTTCCACAGGAGGCGAAGGGAGATTTTTCTAGGTAAGTTTACAAAAGTTTTTTTGCTTAAAAATGCATTCCATTGCATCTCTATTAAAAGAAAGTATTCTTCCCTAGCCAGTTTGGCTCCGTGGATAGAGCATCAGCCTGTGGACTGAAGGGTCCTGGGTTCGATTCTGGTCAAGGGTACATACTTCAGTTGCAGGCTCCTCCCTGGCCCAAGCCCTGGTCAAGGCTCGTGCGGGAGGCAACCAATCGATGTGTTTCTCTCACATCGATATTTCTCTCTGTCTTTCCCTCTCCCACTCTCTCTAAAAATCAATGGAAAAATATCTTTGGGTGAGAATTGAAAAAAAATTTAAAAGAAAAGACAGTATTCTTCCTTTTGTAGGAACACACTTTATAATAATAAATATTTATGATGAGATCCAGCTTGCACGAAACTGACACGTCAGGCATACAAAATACAATGATAGCAAGGATATTCTGTACTAAATAAAAAGCCGAGAGGCTACTAAAAGGCTGAAATGAGAACCCTGTGTCACTCATGGCCATGGAATTGAGGTTTGCCAGTTGTCCAAGTGTCTCTGTGAATCACCACTGTGGTGTGAATAAGGCCGCAGATAACCCTGGAAGTCCTAATACAGAAGTTGACATCTTTATTTTCCTCTCTCAGTTTTAGTTCCTGACCCTCACGGGACAAAATGCTATCCCACAGGGGGGTTGTGTTCCTGAAAGTGTTACAACATAATACCCCTCCCCCCCTTTTACTTTTCTTCCTTCATGTGTCATGTTAGAGACAACAGAGACAGCCTCCCATTGCGGAGCCTGCATGCTGCGTTCATACGCCTGGAGAAGCACACACTTCAGTCCCGCCATCGTTCCGTAGGCACCTCCTGCTCACCAGTCTGTCAGGGTCATTCCTGGAGCCTTCACGGAGCAGGTGGTTGTTGCCATCCACCGATGAGACTGTTGGCTCAGAGACAGACCTTATTCCTGGGATTCTGTTGTATCCAACTCCCACGAGGAGTCCAGGATAGCCAACTCTTTGGAATCAAGGTCTAGAGGCTGAAAGACCAAACCACATGTATAAGAGAACAGAGCATCGAGGCATAGGATTCTGACTTTTCTCATGCTTTGGGGCATTTGATCTGTAAATGCAGCACTAACTGCTTCAGTTGGTGGCCTGCCTGTACTGGTCCATCTTTGTCAAGTTCATGCTGACTGGTTCTTCGGCTCCTAGCTGCTTTCTCTTTCCTCTCCTGTGCATTTCTTAAGCTTTCCAACACAACATGAGGTATATGTTCTCATGCAAATATCTCAGCAAAAGCAAAAAAAGTATTTGATAACCTAAAACAAGGATTGGCAAATGTTTTCTGTAAAGGGCTAGACAGTTAATATCTTGGGTTTGCAGGCCATACAGTCCTGTTGCAATTATTCAACATCCCTCTCTCTACGTGCAAAAGCAGCTGTAGACAATCAGCAGTGTTCCAATAAAACTTACTTTATAGACTTTAAAATTTTAATTTCTTATACATTTTCATGTATTACAAAGTATTATTCTTTTATTCCCCTCCCCAACCATTTAAACATATATCCCGCTTAGCTCACAAAGCAGAGGACTGGGTCTGGCCAGTGGGATGCGGTGTGCTGACCTCTGACTCAAAAAGGCAGTCCCTTCAGCTCTGTTTGAATATTTGCATAAGGAGACCTCCAGTCCCTTTTATTTAGGTTTTCCAAGGTCTTGCCATAAGGCAGAGGTAGTCCATGTTTTTGTTTTGTTTCAACTGAGGCTTTTTTACAGTCTAACTAGAGGCCCAGGTGCATGAAATTCATACATGGGGGAGGAGGGGTGGGTGTCCCTCAGCCCAGCCTGCACCCTCTCCAATCTGGGACCCCTTGAGGGATGTCCAACTGCCTGTCCGACTGCCCGATCTGGTGGGATCAGGCCTAAATGGGCAGTCGGACATCCCTCTCACAATCCAGGACTGCTGGCTCCCAACCACTCCCCTGCCAGCCTGATCACCCCCTAACCACTCTCCTGCCAGCCTGATCGATGCCTAACTGCTCCCCTGCTGGCCTGATTGCCCCTAACTGCCCTCCCCTGCCAGCCTGGTCACCCCTAACTGCCCTCCCCTGCTGGCCATCTTGTGTCCATATGGGGGCGGCCATCTTGTGTGTTGGAGTGATGGTCAATTTGCATATTACCTCTTTATTACATAGGATTAGGAGACCTTGAACACTGTAGGTGGCCAATCACCATTCACTGAATTTGTTGAATGAAACATTTTTAGGATACAAAAACTACACTTTGTTGTGATTTTCCTTCATTACCCTTTTACACCCTTCATTTGGTATTGGAGTTTGGAGGTTTTGATAAGAGTAAGTTCTTATCTCCTTGCAAAGATTTCTGAAATCCCATGAGAAATGGTTTCACAGTTCCCAGACCCAGTGGTTTCTATTGTCTGCTCTACTTACTGTGGAGGTTTCCCGCTCCCCCTTTTCATTCGCCAGCTCTGACCTCTGCTGTAAATATTATTTATTGTTGAGAGCACCCTGGCAGGATGGAATGTGAACCGGGGGCAGCATTATCTGGCCTCACAGAGCATGGGAACATGGACCACAGGGGCCGTTGGGAGGAGGAAGTGCAGGCCTGGCCTGGCAGTAGTTCATGGCCCCCTAATGAGCCTGTGGAATGCCAGCTTGTGGGCTTCAGAGAAACAGAGGATCCTGGTTTGGCTTCATTTGTCAGAGTGCAGCCTCACAGTTTGTTTGGAACAGCAGCTGTCCCTGGAGAGAAGTAGCTGTCAGGGGAGGGAGAGGTCAGGCACCTCATCCAGAGGTCAGTTTCCCTCCCACACAAGTGCCCACCCCCTCCCGAGGTGGAGGCGATCTGTTGTGTGGGGCTGCCTCCTCGCAGACACCCACTGTGTGGCAGGCCCATGGAGAGTAGGCTCAGGTGAGTAGGCTTGAGGGGCCTGGAGTCTGGGGATAAGAGAAGTCCTTCTTAATTCCTTGTTGGTGCCTCTTCCCGTCCACATTCAGAAAGCTCCCCAGAACATTGAAGGTGACCACATTTGGTTTGGTGGCTGCACAATTAGGTGTTTTAGATGTCATGATCTCTTAATTTAGTTTTAAACAAGTTATTTTTGCTCTATTAATAATTCACACAGGACTATACAGCCTTAGTTGTGTTTAATGGAATGTCTTTGACTTGTATACATACCCTGTAAACATATTAAGTTTTCCTGAATAACATTAATAAAATGAGATGTCAGTGTAGAACACACAGAGCATTGGATAAGGCTTTTTTATAATACACTAGAGGCCCAGTGCATGAATTCATGCACCAGTGGAGTCCCTCGGCCTGGCCTGCGGATCAGGCCGAAACCAGCTCTCCAACATTCCCGGAGGGGTCCTGGATTGTGAGAGGGTGCAAGGCAGTCTGAGGGACCCCACTGGTGCACAATCGGAGCTGGGGAGGGATGTGGGAGTTTGGCCAGCCGGGGAGGGACTGTGGGAGGGCTCAGGGCATGCCCGGCCCATCTTGCTCAGTCCTGATAGGCTGGGCCCCAGCAGCAAGCTAACCTACCAATTGGAGCATTGCCCCCTGGTGGTCAGTGCATGTCATAGCGACTGGTTGACTGGTCGACTGTCTGTCCCCTGGTGGTCAGTGCATGTCATAGTGAGAGGTTGAGTGGCCTTAGCATATCATTAGCATATTACACTTGGATTGGTTGAACAGACGACTGGACGACCGGATGACCGGGCACTTAGCATATTAGGCTTTTATTAGATAGGATGGTCCAGGGCATAATTCTAAGATATTCTAGAACCCAAAGGATCAAATAACCTTTTGAACTAATGGTTGCGCCAAAAAGGCAAAGTAACTCTTTTGTAGCCTGAGGGTCCTGATCTATAATTTCCTAAAAAGCTACCTTTGCTCAGGACACTATTATTCTGTTTACATCTTACATATATTGTATATATGAATATATACAAAGTGCATTTATGGAAAATGAGTACTAAAAATCTACAAATCACGGGACCAGTTGCCTTGAAGCAGCAGAGGAAGAGGGTTATTTTATAAAAGGGAGAAGTCAGAAGTGCTGAGCCGCCTGCACAGAAAACAACCGCAGAAAGACAGCCCAGAATCAGAACCCTCTTCCTCATGAAACCACAGGCTCTTCTGTTTCTTCTTTTTGACTCTGAGCTCAGCAGGCCCCAGAAGCCTCATTTTTACATAGCACCCCCTTTTCTGTCTAGTTGAGGGAAATGCTCACTTCCTTATCCTATTGAACTTCACAATGAATTCTTGCGTTCAGTGTTGCTGAAAGAAAATGACTTAGGTATAGATAGATAAGAAGAATTGCCCACAATAGGAAGAAATATATGTTATACATTCTAACACATGGTGGACAAATTTATAGGATATCATTAAAAGTTTAGGAAATAGTCTTATCTAAAAACAATATTTTCTCTCTTGTATTATTTTCCTTAGCATAGTATGTAGTCATTGTATTTCATTTCCTGGTGTATATCTAGTAAAGTGAATGTCCATCAACCATCAGGAAATCAGTAGAGTTGGCATGTCTGTTTAAAAACAATTGACGCCTAAAAACTATTAACCATGGCAGTTTTATAGTCAAATATTAGGTTGAGAAGGGTCAACACAGTTTAAAAACAAAATGTTCTCATTCGATAATCACTGCTGAACATTAGTCAACTACATTTTTTATGACTTACACATACTTTATTCAGCACAAACTCTGAAGTAGTTTGAGTGCTTAGCACTGCCATTTCCTATTAAAAAATTTTTAAACTTCGGGTTATTGTAGAAAATTCTCTTTAAAAAGGTAAATGCAGGAA
The DNA here is from genome assembly GCF_000412655.1 of Myotis brandtii. NCBI lineage: Eukaryota > Metazoa > Chordata > Mammalia > Chiroptera > Vespertilionidae > Myotis > Myotis brandtii. The sequence goes on from NW_005370156.1 coordinate 1,480,814, forward strand.
ACACCTCATTTAAGAAACTGAACGGGACATTCAAATTATATGCCTACATTCTAATTTAATTTAATAGAAGCCATTGCTACACTGTATTGAGTGAAATGTTACAAGAACTTAAGTTTTTGTTTTTTTCCCTGACAGGACCTTAACTGAAAACCCTAGTGGCCAATCTCTATACCCTGACTTTGAGAATCGCCTCGCTTTACTTTCTGTCAGCCCTTCTGAAAGTGTGCCACCAAAAAAGGAGGAAAAAAATCATTTTAAACATTTTGCCAAATTGGTGAATTGGTTAAAAAATACTTTATGCTGAACAGCACAAATAAATGCCCAAATCACTCTGCCTTTGATATAAAAAAAAAAAAAACCATACATTAACAGGGACTAGTAAAAGACATCTGTTATGTAGAATTTTTTGTTAACAAGATTTATTGAAACCAGATCACTACAGCTCTGTTACTCTGGGCCATCTGCTGGGATCTGGAAATACCTTTGTTACAGAGGACCGGATGTACTGATGCTAATCATTAAGACAGGGTTCTACCAGCACAAGATTTATTAGGACCTGTAAGCAAACAGCACCTGAGAAAGGCTGATAGTAAGGCAATTCCGTGTGAAGATTGCTTACCTGTTCAGCAGGCCTGTCGTGTGCGCGAGAGGCAATGGAGGGGCCTATATCTGCAGTCTCTATTCCAAGTCAGCGCAGTGACCAGAGAAGAAGAAGGAAAGTTGTGATTGAGTACTTAGGGGTCAGTGTATGTGACATCTGTACAAAGTTAAATGCTCGTCCAAGTCGGCTTCTCAGCACCAGTAGTCAGTAAAAAAAAACCTTACTGTATCTCTGATCTGTCCACCTGCAGGTTTCTAATGCTATTTCTTAAAAAAAAAGAAAAGAAAGAAAATGCTTTTAGAAATAGAGCAATGCATTACTCAGTCAATAGAAATGAATAGCAGTCCTTCATTAACAAAGGAAATTGCCTTTCACCTCCATTTCAGAAGAGGAGATGGAGTATTTATTTGTGCTGAAAAATCGCTTTTCTCTTTCACAGACTGCATGTTCTTGGTACTCTGGGATAGCAGTTATAAGCAAACAAGCAAATATAACCCTTCCCCAAGAAGACAAAACCAGACCTTTTAATATTTTATCTTCTGTAAACCATTGGGCCATGTAATCTGGAAAGTTAAATGAAATTTCTGTGACCAAAAGACACCCTCTTGATTTTTATTTTTTATTTTTGTTTGAAATGTGTTCTGCCTTTCTAAAGAGTGTTTGTGAATTAATGTGAACGAAACTTTGTTTACTGGTATCTGAAAATTCCAGGTTTGTAGGCCTTTTATATCAAACTAGATGATGTCATTGAGGCAGTTGAAGGTTCAAGGAAGAATTTTAGAAGAGCGACAGGAAAAGCAGAGAGCTAGTTTTCTTCTAAAGACTCTAGTAACATAAACGTTTGTATAGATTGCTATCTTTAAAAAAGATGCCAACGTTCTTTTCTTGCCCAGCTAACAGACAGCATGAAAGAAAGTCGCTTAATCTAAAGCAGCCGTCTATAAATTACCGTCTATAAGTCCGGGTCTACTGGTGTCATTACTTTGCACTTTTACATAAGTGGTTTTACTACTACAGCTCAAAGCAAGCTTGGTTTTAAATCATTACTGTAGGCCATTTGATCATTTGGGGTATATTTTCCTACAGTTTTTAAAGTAGCCTCTTGAAAGAAAACAGCTGACACTAAGTACACAGAGAGATTCATTTGCTGAGACTTTTAGATACCAGTAATTAGTGAAAAATAGTTGTGTTTGTAATCAACATTTGGAATACAACTTGCATAACCTCATAATATCTTGAATACCAAACCTGCAAATTTCCCTATTGTAAACTTCCTAGAAAAAATTAATTAAGCTTGAAACACATGTATCAGCCCAAAGAAGAGTTTTTGTGGGAAGAGTTTAAATTTATATAATTCTCATACATTATTTTACCAAAAACAGAAGAAAAGGGTGTGTGATGTTTTCCAGTGACTTAACAACTTTGGGGGAGAAGCTGCTGGACCCTGTCAAGGCAGCCAGACCATTTGAAAGGAACAGAATAGATGGAAATTTGAAACAAAATGTTCAGTGGAAAAGTTACAAATTGTGACAGAAAGTTTTGTTTTGTGCACAAAAGTCTATTTTACTGAGATTATCAAGTGTGTAATTCACATTTTTCAAGTATAGAAAAGTATTCAGATAGGGTCTTTTGCAGGATAATATTCTTCAAATACCATGGGATTTTAGGCATAAAATAAGGAGGAAATGTTTTATTATGATAAATTGCCTTTCTTGTTAAGAATTTAATATCAATATCAAATTTTGATGGCTATGATACTATGACAGTTTTTCAGAGTTAAGATTCACAATCTAAAGGGTGAAGTTGTAGAAAATTAGTTGCTTCTTCTTGTCTATTTGAGTAAAATTATTATCTTAAATTATAGATTTATAAAATTTTTTAACATGTTTTGAATTTTACAAGTATAAAACTATGTTAGAAATGCAAAAAATTTTCATAAAAATTCACAAAACCCTAAGAAACCAAACTTACTGATCAAATAGGAAATATTTCCTTAAATAAGTTAGTAATTAGCATCAGAAATAAAGGCTCATAGTTCATCAATATGTTTGTAATTTTTGCCCTCTATGATTGGTAAATTAGTGTGGCATATGTATCCATAAAACATGCCCAGAATCTAGAAAAATTCCCTATGCTAGAAAAATCTCAGGGCCCCAGCTGCTTCCTTTTGTCTGCAAATGGTCACACAGTGGCAGGAGAGGCGTCCCCGATAGCATCCCTAGCCACCAGCTTCGGGAGCCCTCACTATACACCTGAAAGACAGTATGTCTCCGGAGAGAGGCAGGTGTTCTCATTTTCTTTGCTAAAATCTGAACTTTTTCTAGGTTCACAAAAGAAGAAGAGAGGGAAAGGAAAGGAGAGAAAATACTTGCGTGTGGCTTTTAAAAATCAAGGAAGAAAAAAATCTGTTTGTTTTTATTAACCTTATGAATCTGTCTCAGCGTTTTCTACATCCATTGTGCCATTGAATAAGCAATCCAGGTCCACAGTGCATCTCTGAAACTAGGATCCCAATGTTTTTGAATTCAGAAATTCGGAGGATTTA
>NW_005370156.1:1484048-1499665 GCF_000412655.1 Myotis brandtii
CAGGGGCTGGGCAGCACTGTCTGCTGCCCCCGTTACTGCTCCTGCACCAGCACAGATGTACCACCACATGGGAGAGAAGAAGGTCAAGGGTCATCCTGTGGGACAGGTTAGGTTGCCACCAAGGGGGTTGTTTGTTTCTTAGCGCTTTGCAGATTTTGGAGCTGTGGATAGCGAGGAGCTGTAATACTCTTTTTTACTTAGGAAATACCTCTCCCTGGAGAACTTTACCCTCATGATACGCTCAGAAAATATGAAGGCGTTAGTGTGACACTAGCACAATATTACCGTTTCTGAGTTTCAGGTTAGTCCTTCGTGTCACACTGGTATAACTTTCAGGGTCGCCTGCTCTCTTTATTGTGTCAGTTCCGGTGCACACATCCACAAACACTCGTTTCAGGGAGGATTCTTCCACGCTGAGCATATCCCCAGTGCCCCAGGTTTATCCTGCCAATTATGAAATCTCATTGGATCTGAAGGGAATCTTCTGAACAGCATTTCCTCGTCCTTTGTAGGAAAACAAACACATTGTGGATTTTGCAATCCTCCTATCAAATTTAACTTTTTTATTTCTTCACTTTATGATGGCTCGGTGAAATTTGTTGTTGCTCTTATTTGTGGTAAATTCCTATTTGATGTATTGATAGAAATCTTAGTGTTATCTGCTGTAGATCATGGGAACTCTGTGTGTTTTATGAGCAGTGCAGGCAGTAGAAAAGATGCAGCATCAACCCCCTCTATCAAAGACACCGAGAGACCATATTTTTGCTGGCAGCACTAATAACTACCCAGATGTTTGGGATAAAATCTGGTTAATATTAAAAATAAGAAGACTTTGGTTTTATTCCCAGTTTAGCAAACGACTGTCTCAGAGCCCTTTTTCCTTTCTTTAAGACGTGATCACTGTTTAGGGTGTTTTATAAGTTGGCATTTATCAGGTGCACTGAACTCTGGGGAGGTGGCTGGGTGGGGGACCCTGAGAGAGGAAGCTGGGAGCTTTCAGCACATTTGTTAGGATTTAGCTCCTCATGTCTCTGGAGATAGAGTGACCAGTCTTCCGCTGGGGCAGTTTTCTGTACTGCGGCCACAGAGTTTGGCCAGCTCCCTGACAGGACTGGCCACCTCTCAGTTACTCCAGATGTTTACAGACAGCAGAAAGGCAAATAGAACATTTCTACATCTATGTCCTTGGGGAAGGTTTAAGGGCCATGGATCCCTTCCAGAACGTAATGGATTTGGACGGGCTTCATGCCTTAGTGATTTCTTGTTGTATTTGTCTGTGTAACCTCGCCCTGGGGGAAAGCTTGAGAGCCCACTGCAAGCTCCAGCGAGGAAGTCAAACCTGGGCCTGTCATCAGGGAAATTTGTTTGCCAACAAACTAGTGTTTGGTGGTAAGACAATCCCTTCTTCCTTCAACTCCTTCCTTCCCCAAATAAACTGTAGACGTGATGAGAGTGAGTAAAGCCAAGCTCAAACTTCAGCTTCATTGCCTTTCTCACAGTTTCATCCAATAAAAAGTTCATCCCTAAAAAGTGCCTTTTGATAGACATTTAAGGCGCCATGCTAGGCACTGATGAATCAGTGACTCCACTCCCCTTTCTCAGGGACCCTATTATAGCTAAATAGGGGAGAGAAGATCCAGAAATTCATCCTTGTGGGCTCTCAAATGTTTGGTGAACTGAATATTTGCTCTAACTATGCCTTAACAGCATATGAATAAAGATTCCAAACCCTGCTTGGGAATTGAATTTTCCTGACCCCGGAGCTTACCTGTTTGAAACCTCCAGTGGCTGACATTGTCTACTGGATCAATTTGAATTCTATCAGCCTGACAGTGCAGGACCTCAAAATTTTGTGCCTAATCTTCTTTTTATTTAGCTTCATTGCCTTTTATATACTATCCACTCTAATTGATCCCTTCGGTTCAGATTACATGGCCTCCATGCTCTGCTGTGTTCCATTGAGGAGATCCATGACAGTCCTCCCCTTTTCTCCTTGCAGACCCTACTCCAAAGCCTATTCCTACACCAGAGTCCATGGGGGCTCCTTCTTTCTTCTGAACTTTTAAGTTTTGTTTGAATCTACATGATCAAACACTGCTCATATTGTCAGTTACCTTGTCATTCCTTCCTCTGGCCTCCCACACTAAATTGTGAGCCCCTTTTAGCTGAGGACTTTGGCTCATTGTTTTTGGGGTTTTTTTGTCGTTTTTTTTTTGTACCCCGACCATACCTTCCACATAGCAGGGGCTCCAGAAATGCCTCCAGCTTGTTGGTTATTAATTGACAAATTCTCGCCTTTCCACTTAGATGAAAACAGTTCCAGTACTTGGCTTTATTGACTCAATAACAAGTTCAGCTTTTCCTTCTGGGTGGTTGTTCAAAGTCAGAATTTTCAAACACTCACTACCACTGTTTCTTAGTCCACCTGAAAAATGCCCTTTCTGGGAACAGCTATAATGTCACCACCCACCACACATGTGTTTCTTTGTCACCACATACATGAACTGAAAGTATTGGAATGGTTTTGCCCAGTGCCACTTGGTATCGGAAAGGCAACTGCTGTTCCATTGCTATGGGCAGCATTCCCAGCTGGGTGGGGACTCGGGAGGACACGTCCTCCAGTTAGCCATCTGAGCATTGCGGGGGGGCGGGGGGGGGGGGAGTTGTTGACCATATGCCTCAGGAGCTCCTGTCTATGACTGTAGTGTTTCTTCCTTCCTTCCTTCTTATTTCCTTATTGAGCTGCTAGCTCACCGCTTGTTAGTTGTTACTGCCCAAGGTCCCTGTGGCCAGTGTTTGCCTTGTTTGGGGTGAGCAGCATGGAATCTGCTAGACTGTGGTCCAAGGAAGGATGCCACAGGGTGAGCGTCATGGACTCTGAGGGGCCTTGGTGGACCGGTATAGGGAAACACCCTTTAAATAGAACCTCCCCCAGTGGATGCCACTAGTTGCCTCTGGAGGTAGAGAGTGGGCGCAAACACCCAGAAATCTGTCCAGAGGGAAGCCAAGCATTTGAAGTGCGCTGGTTACACGAGGAGCGGTTAATGTGTCATCTGTACCTGAGAACACGCAAGTCTGTGGGAAAAAGAGTTTCTGGGGCCTGGCCTCCTCCTCTGGTATAGCAGACTATACCAGATAGTCTACTTCACACTTCCAGAGTAATTTCCATTTCTAAGTTATTTGTCATCTTCCAGAAAGCAGGTTCCAACGTGTGGTCAATCCTAGCAAAGAAAATTGACATGTGTGTTAGTGAAGGAGTAACTCTCTGGGGAAAAGCCGCCAGGTGGCCTCTCCTCGGAGCCCCAGGAGCCCATGGCAGCGCCCCAAACCGGGCAGGCGCATTGGTGACCCTTCTCCCAGGTTCGGGCTACTCAGGGCCTCGGTCTGTGTGCAGGGTTTGAGAAGGAACCACAGCCACGTGTGAGCTCTGGGCTCTGCATGTTGAGTGTGCTTTTTCCTCTCTAGTAAGTTAGTAAGTAAATAAGTAAATACATATAAGGAAAGCACTCCTTCCTCCCACCACTTTTCATTAAAGGGGAACCGATGTGGGGTCTCACCATGAGGCCTGGTGCGTGGTCGCTGGAGGGTGAGTGAGTTTCTTGGCATTCCCTCTGTCTCCGCCCTGTCTTGCAGCAATGAGGTGGTGAGGAGCGACTTGAAGAAGCTGCCAGCACTTCCCACCCAAGCCCTGAAGGAGCACCCTTCCCTGGCCTACTGGTAAGCTGCTTCTCTCCCAGGGGTCTTCTCCAGGAGCGAGCCCTTCTGGGGTGTGTGAGGCTCCGACCAGAGCCCCCTCCCGGCCACGCAGGGTCACCTCAGACCCCAATTGTATATTAAGTGGCTGGGGTCTCCATGAAACCCGGTTCTGCATTTATTTGAATGACGCAGTATGTGTGACACTCTCCTTTTCCCATTTTCTTTCATTTTTAAAAAAGAAAATCCTCTAGAGTTTCCCGTTGAAAGCTTCCCTCCTTGGAGATCCTTTCATGTGCTGCTCGGGTTTCCTTGTGGAATCCCCTTTGATGGCAGGATGTGCGCAGGGGCTTGAGTTGGGGGAGGGCTGCAGGGATTTTTCTTCACAGAAGAGCAAGGTTGATTCTTTCATTTCCCCACAATGTTTCATGTCTCCTGTGTTAGCTGCCATGAAACATTAAACCGTAGTTCATCTGTCAGGCCTGAAACTATTGATTCCGAGTGAGTCGGGTGTCTGAAAGGTGCGCAGATTGGGGGTTGGGTCACAGTGGAGAGGGGCTTGCATTCCTGGGTCCTGTGTTGAATTCTGCTGGGCGCACGGACCCTGACCCTGTCCCTAGGAAAGCACAGTGCAGCTTCCCCGTATTTCTTCTGACTCCTTACCAAAGAGCATCAGAACTGCTTTTATAAAACACAATTTAAAATCCCAGAACAAGTCGATCCTGATAAACAATAACGTGACTCTTACAAACACTTCTGTGATGTGCTTTGTAAAGTTTACAGATTCCTCACAGTTCATCTTATCTCGCGCTTTTCCAGTCCCACGGGGGCTTGAAGGGATTCCTGGGCCAGGGTGGGGCGATCTGATGCACAGGGCACAACAGGCGTAAACGCCAGTACAAGTCATTTCTCCCCGCGAGGCCCGGGATGGGCAGCTGGGCAGGAACTGAGAGAGCTACGTGGGCTGGCACCCTGATTTCATCCCTCTGAATGCTTTCATTGACATTCTTCCTTTGATAACTAGTGGCTTTATATCGTTTCAAAGATGGAATCTGTTGCATGTGTCAGCTCCCGGACTTCCAGCCTGGCCATCTGCACCTGTGAACCCCAGCAGATGGCATCCCGTCCCCATGTTCCTGGAACACTATTGCCCTCTCCCCAGTTCCGTAGGCCCCTGGGCCTTATCTGCTCTCCCCCCCCCCCCCCCCCAAGCTGTTTCTTTTCAGGAAACCAGTGGTGAAGGAGCTAGAGACACAAGGGTTTAACAATGCGAACGGAACTGCTAGCAGGGACTGTAATGTTAGTGGGTTGTTTGGGAATCAGAGTTGCTTGTAGCCTAATCCATTTCTCAGATAGCTCCTCATTCATTTGTTTTCAAACATTTTTTATACCCCATGCTTATTTCAGAGTTATGAACTCCTCTCTCCCCTCTAACACACTTCTCTCCCCGACCCTTCTGTGTCTCTATCTCTATTTCTGACACACAGACTCCTTCCTTCCTGTTCACAGGTTCTCTTTGGTCAGTAGGACATCTTCCTCTCCATCCACATCTGTAACTGTCTTTTGAGAACACCCCTCCGTTTCTGTGGCCATGCCAGCACCTCCCCCGTCCCTGTTTAGACCCACAGACACCCGGCCACCATATCAGTGCACCTGAGGATGCAGGACCGGGGAGGGACATGCCCTCAGGCTTCACAGCCCAGGTGATAAACAAGTAAGCCAGTAGCATGGGCCATCCTGATGATGAATTGTTTAAAAACACCAACTAACAAATGGGCCTTCACCATATTTCATTATCGTTGGCTGGTTGTGGTTGGCTTTAACATTCCAGCCTACCTATTTCAGATTTTTTAAAAAGCAGAGATGCCAGGAAAGGGATAAATGCTGATCATGCTTCTAATAGATGTAGACTGGAGACAGAGCCAGCCTCCCAAGCTTATTAGACGTTTTCCCACTCTGCCTCAGCGTCACCCCTCATCTGCAGGCTTAATCATGACCCTTTGTAAAAGCTGGAGAAACCTTCATTCACGCCTCACATCACAGTCTCCATCAAGTTGCCCATAGTTTTGAATTGCCTGATCATTCCGAAATGAAGGATGTGCATTTGCTGTTCTTCGGGGCCCTCCTGCACTCCCTGGCCTTTGCAGATGCAATGGACAAGCTTGGGCCAAAATAAACCATAGGGAGCTCCATCCCACTCGTGAGGGGAAGCAGCGCCACCCGGTGAGCAGAGCTGCGGGTCTAGAACCTCGGCCAAGTCGGTGCATCGAGGGGAGCTCCAGTTACTCCTCTGCTGCCTCGATTCCCCACCTGGGAAATGGGATGAACCATACCAGCCTAATGTGACTGTACTTGAACTGTTACATAAGGCAATTTAGAAAGTAGTGAGAGGTATATCATAACACTAAGTAAATTCCCCACCTGGGAAATGGGATGAACCATACCAGTCTAATGTGACTGTATTTGAAGGAGAAAGTAAACTGTTACATAAGGCAATTTTTAGAAAGTAGTGAGAGGTATATCATAACACTAAGTAACAGGGCAGTAATCTTTCTGCTAGTTTTCCCCATGCCTTTAACAAACTGGGACTTCTCATTCCACGTGATTCCCCTTCCAGGGAGGCATCTGGGGCATAAAGTTATATGCTGAGGGTCCCTGACCCGGATTCTCTCCAGTGCCTAGTTTGTGAATGCTAGCACACCACACAGGGCGGAGACATCTTCCTTTGCTTCAGACAATGGCAGGCCCATGGCTCCTCCAAGACACGGAACCATGTCTCTATCACCTGATTTGCCTTTGCATCACCCGTGTGTCTCCTGGACCCCTCCTCTGCAGAGGTGCTTTAACTTAGTGACATGACCCAGCCCAGGGCCAGGGCACAGCCAGCTCCAGTCACTTGTCTTTTTTCTATATGAACTGCCTTGTCCTCCAAATAGTGTCTTGCTATTCTGTTTACTCTGGCTGATAATTATTCCCTTGAGTCCCTAGCACCAGTCTGGGGTAGTTGGGATACTGCAAAGCCCTTGGTCCATCTGTAACTTCCGGAGGAGGTAGCCAGAGCAGGGCGGGAGGCAGGATATGTTCCTGGTCAGCTGTATGGCACGTGGGACCACAGTGTTTCAATTGGGGCAAAAGGAATGGGGAAGGTGAGGAGGGAGAAGGGAGATACTGTGGCCTCACAGATGGTCTCAGACAGCAGGAGAGACAGGGTAAGCGAGGTGACGGGTGAGGGCCCTGCAGCTGTCAGACACATTGAGAACCCATGGTCAGGCATTCAGGCAGTGTTTCTGGCTCAGTGGTGTTTTCCCTGAGCCTCAATTGTGTTCAGAGCTGCAGCACTGTATGGATTTTCATCTCTCCAGCTCAGCCAGGTCCTCTCTCTCAGAGCTAAGAAGGAAATAGGCTCATATATACACTGACTTGCTTGACCCCGGATCTAGGAGTTGACCCCACAAAATTCCAGATCAAGTGGTAGGAAACGTGCCAATGCAGCGTGGATTCAATGGGCAGGTGGGGAGGAATCTGGAAAGGCAACCCTGGGATGTCCTGACCCACCTCTGCATGTCTGTTGAGGCTGGTGTCTACCCAAAGAGGATGTTTCTAGAGAATTCTGTCAGAAGAGGGTTTTGTCACACTCTATGCAGAACCTCCATGGTGTGTGGGCACTGAGGAGAAATAGGCTGCATCTTCCCTTTGAGGACAGAAGGTGCCCAGACTCCACAGAAACAGCTCTCCAGCTAGAGGAAGGGCCCTTAGAGGATCCGATCCCAGTTCCTGGTGTATATGAAGGTGCTTTCTTGTGAAGAGTCAGACCACTTTACATGCACCAAATTTCAGAACACTAGAGTGAAGAGATATTCATAAAGATTAAAATAGTAAGTGGAAGGTAAATAAATTACCCCTAAGTAGAAGGTAAGGAACATATAGGACAGTGATGGCAAACCTTTTGAGCTCGGCATGTCAGCATTTTGAAAAACTCTAACTTAACTCTGGTGCCGTGTCACATATATAAATTTTTTGATATTTGCAACCATAGTAAAACAAAGACTTATATTTTTGATATTTATTTTATATATTTAAATGCCATTTAACAAAGAAAAATCAACCAAAAAAATGAGTTTGTGTGTCATCTCTGACACGCGTGTCATAGGTTCGCCATCACTGATATAGGACATGTTACCCCCTGAAATGGTCTAGCTGGAAAAGAAGAGGTGAAAAAGGCTGCAGATCAGTTCTGGGATAAGTTAATAGTAGATAATAAAGATCCACCACTGAGGTCTTGAAGGTCCATCCCTAGGATCTGAGTCCGTCATAAGGTTCCAAGGCCATATGCCAGGTCACAAGGCCTAGGCTTTTGGACCTGACTCCTTACTTAGCAGTTGGAATGTGCCTCCCCTGAGACTCCCAAGCTTATCTCTATGCTTCCAAAGGCAACAGTGGGAGCAGCCACAGCTCCCACCTGGCTGGTCCCAGAGACTCTTATCAGAGAGGCCCCTCCAGCCCTCCACCCTCTCGAAGAAGTGTTTGGCTAGCCATTAGCGCCCAAGGCAAGAGCTGATCTCTTCTTGTTTGGGAATTAAGAGTTCAGAAGATAAAAAGGGCATTCTGAGCCTTTCATCGGGGCCTCATGCTTTGTGTTAACTAGGCCCTAATTCCAAAACTTTCCTCTCCTCCATGGAAGCCCCCCCACCTTGACATCTGATGCAGGGGAGGTAGGTGTGGATGTTCTGGTGAGGTTCTGGTGTTCTGCCCTCCCCCGGCCAGTCGATCCTTTTCCCATCCCCTGTCCCCTGCCCTTTCCAACTGAGATGCCTGCTCCCCACTTCTTCCTCGTCTCTCATGGAATCATGTCTTGCAAGGAACTGACCCAAAACCTGAGCTCTAATCTTAATTCTGTGACGATAAGTCCAAGATAAAGACAGTGAGAATCCTTTGAGGGGAAAATGGACTTTTTAAATCAGTTTGGAAATGCCACTTCAGGACAAATCCTTTTTCCAGGAGTTGTTGGCTCCTTGGAGCTTCTCAGGAGCTTCTGGGGCTCAGAAGAAGCATCTCTACTCGGCAGGTGCTCAGCTGTTGACTTAGGGTGATAACAGAGCCCTTTTCTTGTACTTGCAGTGAGGACCGAGTGATTGAGCACTACAAGAAACTGAATGGCCAGACCAGAGGTCAAGCTATTGTGAAGTAAGTGCCCCCCAGTGCTCCTGAGATCATGTTATGTCAGGGTGTTCAGTTCTTCTCAGAAAGCCCTATCTCCAGGGTTGGGGGTAAGGGGGTGATTCAAGTTAATTTCCAAGTAAATAATCACTCCAAGAACTTTATCATGCACACACATATACACACAAATATGTACATGGTAGTTCTGCCAAATAACCACCCCGTGTGTGTGTGTTGTCTTCCCAGCTACATGAGCATCGTGGAGTCTCTCCCAACCTACGGGGTTCACTATTATGCAGTGAAGGTAAGTGAATTCATTTGATGATGGTTGTTAAGCCTGTCATAAATTTTTAAAAAGAATCTCATTTAAAAAAAAGTTTCTTGAAGATTTTTTGGGGCATGGAGGTTGGGGAGGAGGACTTGGTCAGGAAGATTGCAGCTTCAGAGGGATTAGAGCAACCTTTCCCTAGGCTAGTAGGACTGGATTCAGTTACTCTCCAACACTCAGCTTTGCTTTTGAAAAGTGGGTATGACAGATCCCTACCTCCTTTCATTCTCAGAAGGACCCTGGAAGGTCAGGGTCTCAGAGCCTCTCAGTCGGAAGATTCCATCGAAATACATGGAACTGTAGAGAACAGAAACTTTGAGCTGAATCAACAGTGTTTTTCTTGGTGGTCAAATGCCACACAGGCAACTTGAGAGGTGGACTGTGTTGTCAGCTGACAAATGGAATGAAGGACTAAGAAGACAGGATCTGTCTCCTTCAATATTGTGATGGCAAGTCCAATGTGACATGGACCCCATTCTAAATTCTCTTTAACTTTATTCATAATATCCCATATTGGGATCCCTTCTTTGAAATAATAGATAATGATGTACCCATGTGTCCTTTTCTATGACGAGAAAGCATAATTTCCCTTCCTTACTTTACCCCAACATTAAAAGTTTAATAAGTCATTGCCTCCAGGCCAAAAAAGAGCAGGAAACACTTCTGAATTCAAGATACTTTCACCAGACAACCTGAGATTCTCTTGCTCTTCTACCAGTTTCTTTTCTCTTGTTTCTGCCCAACTGTATTTTTAATTTCTGTAGACTAGAACATGCGCCATGTTTTATTCATCTGTGTCACCTGTGCAGCTTGCACACTTTGCATGTCCTTGGTATGCATTTAATTGCCTGTATCATCCAGTAAACTGCAGGCATTTGATGGCAAACACTGTGTTGCATTTGGTTATATATTCTTGGAACCCAGTGTAGTGCCTGGTACATGGATTTACTGAGTGTTTATTGAAAATTGAATTGAGTAGTTGGATGTATACATTTCCATCATGGAAACAAGTATTGGAACACTCTTTGTGGAGCCCAGTTCTGAGGCATATGCAGGGACTCTAATCCCACCCAGTAGCTCAGCTCAGGATCTCTTAAAGCCTGAAATGGTTACATTCTTCCTGATGTCCTACCATAGTTCTTCCTACCAATGGAAGCTCTTTTTTTTTTTAAATTCTCACCTGAGGATATGCCTCCATGGATTTCTAGAAAGAATAAAGGGGGGAGAGGGGAGGGAGAGAGAGAAACATCAACCCATTGCCTCCCACACCCTGGGGGATCACCCAACTGGGGATCAAACCCACAATCTAGGTATGTGCCCCAACCAGGAATTGAACCTGTGACCTTCTTGTGTACAGGGCAATCCTCCAGCCAGCTCATCCCCCCAGCCAGGGCCCAGCAAAAGCTCTTAATCCCTCTTCATCTCGTTCACAGAACTCATAGAACCATCACAACCATCCCTGCCCTTCTCAAGCCTAAACTGTAGCATGTCATGAGGAATGTGATGTAATCTTTTGCGCTATCTCTGATCCCAAAAGAGAAAGATGAATTCTCTAAGGAGATTACCCCGTGTAAGGCCGTGCCCTGGAATGTGGCCATTGAAGTCAGTGGGCAGTCAATTGGGTTTTACATGAAAAGAGGCTCAAAATGCACTGTGCTGGCTAAGCCCATTTCCACTTTGTTACCACAAAGGAAACATAAGGATCCAACAATAGTTCCTGACATTACAAGAAGCATCTCACAGAAAGCACACTGTCTTTCTCTTTTGTGGAAATAGTCTTTGGGGATAGGTAGCCGGGGGGGCTGCTTTCAAGAATGGGAACCAGGAACTCAGGAATTCCTGGACCACATTCTCTGTTTGTTCTTAGTTTGATCTCATCTCCATCTCTTATAATTGAAATAGAGATTAAAAATTTTGTTTCTCTAACTACCCCCACAAAAATCTTCTAGCTATTGAAAGACTATAGAGATGCAATGTTAATGAAGAAGATGGATTGAAATGGATAGATTGGAAGTCCTTGAGATAAGGCTTCACCTATTCTTTTACTTGCTTATTACACCCATGTTCCATTTCTTCATCAGACCTGGAGCTTGACAAAAAGGTGGCCTCTGATATCTATGATTTCTGCCTTCCAATAAAACTTCAGAAATGTGCTCGCTCCTTTGCAGTGTTAGAAACCAGCAGCAGGCCTTGTGACTTTCAGAGTGCCAAGTGCACGTGTGGGTTTGGATTTTGGAATCTCTAGGCATAAGCAAATGCTCTCCTGCTTTCTTGGAAAACGAACAGGAATCCAACAAGCCTAAACCACCATAGCAAGACTCCCTGTTTGGTGGCCTCGCAGATGCCATATCCTGTGGTGTGGTGACAACCCCTACCTAGTCAACCTAGCATTGCCACAGCATTGGGTCTATTTGATGTCCTGTTCTCTGAAACCACTGCAGTGCAGAGGCAGGGACCGGGGTTTTATAGCTTTAAAAAACTTTTAAAGAAATCCTACACCCTAAAACTTTTCTAAAAATTCAAAATATCTTTCTTTTGCCCTTTAGCTTCGTGCTCACCTTGAAATAACTCTGCCTCACAAGTATTTGGTATTTGAAAACCATGAAGCCAATTTTAAGTTTTCAGGACATTTACAATGGGGTGTATTCGGTGATTCATCGATGTGGCGATCAGGACAAATCTGGGGAAAGGCTGCTTGATAGGCCCCCTGTCAGCTCCTAGCATTTGGGAGCTTGAATTAACAGCTCAGTTATCCTACTTGAATGTAGAATTACAGCTTACAGTCTGGGGACAAGAGGTCTCTGTTAAAGGAGTAAACAGAGGGAATTGGTGTTTCTAATTCAGTCCTCAGAACGGCTAGGCTTCAGTATTGCTGCTTTGTCCAACAGCAGGAGTCACACAATCCTGCTGGCACCCTGCTGTCCTCTTAGGGTGAGCAGGGCTGCATGGAGAGCACCTGCTTGCCCGCCCTTGCTCTCCTAGGGGGAGGGGAGGGGCCTTAGTAGAGCAGGACTGACCCTTTGCTGTAGTTTATTTTTCTTTAAAATTAGAGGAATCTTAAATATAAGTTACTAAGTGAAAGAAGCTCATCTAAAAAGCTACTATATGGCCTGGCCAGGGTGGTTCAGTGGTTGAGCATCGACGCAGGAAGTAAGATGTTGCCAGTGTGGTTCCTGTTTGGGCATATGCCCGGGTTGTGAGCTCCATCCCCAGTAGGGGCTGTCCACGAGGCAGCCAATTGATGATGTTCCTCTCTCATCAACGTTCCTATCTCTCTCTCCCTTTCTCTCTCTTTAAAAATCAATAAAAACATTTTTTTAAAAAGCTACTGTATGATTCCAACTCTATGACATTCTGAGAAAGGAAAACTGGTTGCCAGGAGTTGGGAGGGAGTGGAGGAGTGAGGAATAGTAGAGCACAGAGGATTTTTAGGACAGTGAAAACACTCTGTGTGATATTATAATGGTGGATACGTGTCAGTATGCATTTGTCCAAACCCATGGAATGTACAACACTTAGAGGGAACCCTAATATAGTGGACTTGGGGTGACGTGGAGTGTCATGTAAGAAATGCAGCACTCTGGGGGGATGTTGATAGTGGGGGAGACTGTGCATGTTTGGGGGCAGGGCTGGAAATCTCTGTCCCTTTCAATTTTACTGTGACCCTAAAAGTGCTCTAAAATTTTTTAAAATTATTTTTTTGAGGAGTGGTCATCCCTGTCCCCATGGTCCTTTCTAGCTCTGAGCTGATGACAGTTACTCTGTTCAGAAGGCCGTTTTATTAGAATGCTCAGCACCTCAGATTTTCCCTTGTGGTGCCCAGCACTGAAAGCCTAACATCTCAGGAGAACAAAGAACAAGGCATTGCTACTTACTCATAAAGGGGGAAGGACCATGGCTGTGCTGCTGGGTAGGAACCGAGCTGGGTCCTTGGCCAGGGCACTTTCTAAGGCACCTGTTCCTATCCCTGAGCATCATCTGATGACTGGGCACATCTGCTAAAGTAAAGTGTGGAGAGATGGGCTCCGTTCACTTCAAGGAGTTTACATTTCCTTGTCTTGAGATGAACCAGGAGGTCTTCTGTTTGTGCTTATCTTCTCTGGCCCATACTTACACATATCCTGTTGGTGTCCCAGGACAAGCAGGGGATCCCGTGGTGGCTGGGACTGAGCTACAAAGGAATCTTCCAGTATGACTACCACGACAAAGTGAAGCCACGGAAGGTACGTGCTCGCTTTTGTGAGACAGAGGAACAGCGGAAAAGTGAGTAAAATGTTATGCCGCGCAGCCTGAGGGCCTCTGGGCTCACCACGCCCTTGCTACTGTGAGTGTGTGCAAATTACTGCGCAGAAATCTAGCCTGAGCTCCCTGGGTAAATGGTTTTTTCCCATCAATAAGGAAAGTAAGCAGTTATAATTATTTAAGGTGAGACTGACTCAGCTCTCCCTGAGGAAATGGGCGAAAGGACTCTGAGGGATTGTCCTATCCCTTAATTTCTGGGGGTGTTTTGCCTTCAGGAAAGTAGGGGAAGGTCATTCTTGAATCCTGAAACTAATCTGCATTTTCCCAAAGCGTGTGTGTGTGTGTGTGTGTGTGTGTGTGTGTGTGTGTGTGTGTGTGGTAAAAGAAGAGATTGTAGGTCAAAAAGAGATGAAACATGAGAGGCATTCCTGCAAATCCGGTAAATAGTTTATGGCGGGTCAGAAGTGATCAGAAATCTGGGGAAAATCAGGTCATTTGCCAAAAAGAAAGCAGAGAGGGATCTGCAAAGTCATTGTGAACACAGAAAAGAATGTTTGAAGGGGGCACAGTGCTTGCGTTTTCTCTGTTTTCATTGACACACATTTTTCAGACCAGAACAAATTGAAAAATTATAAGGGAAAAATATCTCTGAGGCAAGAGCTGTCATTCAGATCCTCTGGCAGAAGATCATGGAGAGAGGCCGGTATATAGTTTAAACCCTGAAATACATATCAAAAGTCTCAAAACCACACTTGCTGTATGAGAGAGAAAGCAATATTGATCCATTATGTCATTCCAGATTGCTCTCCAGGCTTTGTTAGCCACGCCCAGGATTGAAATGCATACTGTACAGCTGAGCGTATCTCGTCTATCCTGTTACACCCACTCTCAGCCAACTCTTTATAATTGAATGGGGGAAATGGCCCATGTTGGGGAGGATTTTCACTCAATTCATCAGAAGTCAGTTAAGTTCTAAGAATAGATCCTGAGCAAATGATGTGAAGGAATTCTGTCGTGGGAACAATTCAGTAGGCATCTGGCTATTCAGAGCATGTTATTTTGTGGGGATCTCCCAAAACCCTCCAGTTTGCACTTGGATCCTGTAAAACAGGAATTGGACCCTGTGTTTTTATTTTCCCTCTGTTTTTCTTGGTCACATTGTCTCTTTCTTCCTGCTCCCCTCTGCCTCTTTCCCATATAAATGCCTGTGCTTTTTCTCCTCCAGTTTTCTCTTCACTCCCTCCTTCTTTTTATACTGACAGTCCTCTCTTTTCAACCTGCATGGTGGTTTTTTTCTGCTTGCAAGAACGAAGAATAAATAATCGCAGATCCTTTATCAAAATGCTGGTTACGCTCTATCCAGCTCTTCATTGCCCACATTGGTAGAAGGCCAAGGCCAACGTGGACACTTCAGTTTCATAGCCGAGTTCATTAAAATCCAGTGGTTGAATCCTCCTCTCTCTCTTGGAGCATTTTGAAAGACATGTTAACAAGTACCCATACATTTTCAGTTTAAGTTCTTAATATGTTTAAGTTTGCTTTGTTTCTCTAATTGAGGTACTAATGAAGATTGAAGAGGTAACAAGATAACACTTGGGTATGACACATTCCAAGGGCTCAATAATTATAACTGATAAATTCAGAGGCTCTTAAGACTCTAAAACAGGTTTCAAGATAAGAAGTAGGAAGTCAGAGGTGTGAATAATCAGCCATTGAGTATGAGCTTTTACTCTCATTTGTGGAGCTTGCCCAGGTCATTTAACATTCAAAAATGTTAAAAGGTCAATATATTTATTTAGGATATTGGCTCTACTCAGACTGAGTTATTACTCAAAATAGCCTATTTTTCTCTAGCCTCTGAGGAAGTAGTTGGGATTCTCAAGTCTCCTGCCAGTGAGGGACAACCAAGCCATCAGGGTCAATGCTGATTCCTTCTTTCCTTCCTTCCTTTCTTCCTTCACTCATTTTTATTTCTTTTATTTTTTATTTTTATTTTTTTTAGAGGAACACAAATTTTATTTGAAGCAAAGGGGTATAACATGGCCAGTCACCTGAACAGTAAATAGATTTCTCTAATACTTTACTATATTACTTTTAATGTTTATTTTCACTATTTTTTGTATTTTTTAATTTTTTTAAATTAAATCTTTATTGTTCAGATTATTACAGTTGTTCCTCTTTCCCCCCCCATAGCTTC
>NW_005370156.1:1501653-1520950 GCF_000412655.1 Myotis brandtii
ACCTCCTCTGAGTCTCAGTGTGCTTTTCTCTTTCCTTCTAGTTGTAGAATTTCCACTCAGCCAGCCTTCCTGTGGTTTTGGGTGATGTCCTTTTTGTCCTTTAGTTGTATTTTTTAAGTGGTTGTGCGAGGAAGCAGTTTCCGGTGTTTACCTATGCCGCCATCTTGGTTTTTTTCTTTCCTTCACTCATTTTTAAATGTTCATTGTATAGCTGTTGTGCCAAGCAGACTGAAGGGTGCTGAGATAAACAAGAAACACGTCATATCCTCAGCTTGCCCAGGCTACCAGGAGAGGGCTGTGTGGCAATTGCCTCAGGTACCAGTGCTATAACAGGCCTGTGTGAGGGTTGGTGGTGAATTAAAGGACAGAGTCTCTCCTGGACTTACAGGGGAGAGACACATATTCATAAGCAGCACAGCAGGGCTGGGTCCTAAAGTTTGGACAGAAGTTTTGCAGATGGACAGATGGGCTGGGGAGATGTGTGGGCTGAGAGCCCTGGGCTCGGTAAGGCACACGAAGGAGAACTGGGTGCCTGGTGGGGAAGATATGCACCATTGAGGCTGGAACAAGGGCTGAGAGGAGGCAACTTCAGAGGGGGCTGAGGAGGCCCAGCGGTTGCTCCCCCAGCCCTGAAGGCTTTGCTAAGAGGATTTCCTCTTCAAGGCCCTGGGATCCACTGAGCATTTGAAGCAGGGGAGTGGCCATTTCTGATTTTCATTGTCATGGAAGCATCCTGTGGCAGCTGTGAGGAGGTGGGTAGAAGGAACGCAGGACAAGACTTGCAAAGCCTGGCCTTTATCAGTGGTGGAGGCCAGAATTCGTGGGGGCCTGGGACTGGCTATCAGTAATGGGATGGATAAGGAAAAATGGAGGGAGATGTTTAGGAAGTACATATGGTTGACCAAAGTGTATGGTGGGAGAGGGTGGCAGTCAGAGCAGAAGGGGAATCTAGAATGATGCCAGGCTTCTTGACCAATCAAAGCATGGATATGAGAGAAGGGGCAGTAAGTTCAGTTTGGACATACAGAGCTTGAGGCTTGCTGGGACATCAGGGTAGCTGTGATAACCGGACATTGGGTATTCTCAGTTGGAGCTCAAGAGTATCAAGAATTTCCAATGCATAACTGAACCAGAGACTGCCCAGAGAATAAAGGGAGAGGCATTCAGCACATGGGGAAAATTACCAGGAGCTGGGATTAGATTTCAGGTCCCTAGCATGACTTTCCTGTGAGACACAGAGGCAGTCCAGTGGCATGGCCTGAACCTGATATAATTTGGGGAACGCTCTTTAAGAAATGAATGTACAATCTGAGTGTGAAATTAAGAGCAGGCCTTTGAAATCCTGTAAGAGGAAGAAAAGTCTAAGTTTCATTAGCCCAAGGCGTACCTGCCTCTGCTAAGACCTGGGATGAGACTTAAAGACAAAATGAGAGACTAAACCAGAGCCAAATTAAGAAGTCACAGCTGCAAGAAGAACCATGCTGGTGCTTGTTCTTCTTGCATCAGCATCTTCATCATCATAACAAGGCCATGTAAGGCACCTGTGGGTCCCTGAAGCAGCGTGTGTGCCCTGGCTCCAGACCTGTAAACACAGAGAGAGGCATGCACGCGGCAACTACCTATGCAGATTCACATGTAAAGTGCCCAAGGGCTGCCTTCAGTGCTTCAGGCCAGTGATGCTTACCCTTGGATGAAAATCAGAAATCACATGAAACCTTTTGAATGTATAGATGCCACCGTCTCCCCCAGTCCCACTCACCCCCTCTCTGACCCGGCCACTGAATGTTCAGAAAGCCTCTCTGATGGGGAGCTGGCCAGGAGCACCACCACCCAGCCGTCGGTGCTTCCTTTCCAGACTCGACCTCGGGAGGGTCAGCCGGCTCTGCAGGGTGTGCGGCATAGGAGAGCTGGGGTGCTCCGAGGCACAGGGCTCAGGTGGGCCAGCTCCTGTGAAGGATGGCCCTCCAGGTGGTGCCACTTCGCTTCCTCAGACCAGGCACAGCTGTCTTGAGCCCCCAGCAATGCTCAAGAATCCTGGAGTGGCGCCCAGCTCTGTGCACCTGGAGGCCCTTCTTTGGCAGAGGTCCTGCCTTACACTTTGACCCATTTACTGGGACTGCCACATGGTGCCACAACAAAGAGCCAACAATTCAAAGAGAGACCGTGGCAGGGGTGGGCCTGCTCCCTGTCTCCTCAGGGCCTTGAGGCACCTCTGGTGCCCCTGGCACGCAAAGCTCTAGGAGCGTCAGCAAGCCGTGAGCACGCCAGGCAGCTCAGCAGCCTCCTGTGAGAGTTCACTCAAGTGGTTCCTGATGGCCCACCAAAAACAAACTTAAAAAATGGGTGGCTAATTGCTGTCCCGAAATGGGCAGGGCAGTAGCTGGTTCTAGGCTCCCTGGTTGGGGTATAGTTTGCCATTCTGGTCGCAGAGTCTACCCTAAACTGCTTAATCCTCATTTTGAAGCCCATAGTGACTATGGGAGAGATGGAGTCAAGCACAGGGCGCCTCATAGGTGGAATGGAGAGTGCATTTTCATCCCCTCCCAATCACACACCCCATATGCTACCTCGGCCTTCTAAACAAATGGGCGCCCAGCCTTGCAGAAGTACAGCCCAGCATGCAAGCTGCTGATATTTGTTAGAATAAAACCAGCCTCTCCGCCCTCGGGGCACACATCGAGAACAGCCAGACAAGGAGGAACACCCAAATAAGGTGATTTAGCTTCTGTGTACATTTGGTCGTTCAAAGTCAACTTCAGAAGTTTAGAACTACATGTGCAGAAGAATAGCCCTGCAAAAGCCAATCAGTAAGTAGGACTTTAAATAAGGAAATCTATGATATTTTTACATGCTTCAGAATACTAGCCCTTGCTTGCATGTAGGAGTTCTTTAAAAAGTTCAGGCAGAACCCCAAACAGTATCTGAGGACAGGTTGCAGAATTTCCTATAAGCTATTCAGTATCGTCCCATCACCTCTCACTAAATCCTTCTGTTTCTCCTTATCACCCACCCATGTTTTCCCTCTCACTCAGCCTGTCTCCCCACTTCTGTGCTCCTGTGCTTACTAAAATGCTATAAGACACTTTGGAACTTCCTTTTGATTATCTCAGCTCGCCTCTCTTCCTTCTCATAGCTATGGTTTGATGGTTTTTATGCACAGTTGTTGAGTGTGGCATTAGAATTCGGGAATGGCAGGATCTGCATGTCCAACTGCTTGGTTGAGCAGTGGTGAGAGGTGGAAGGAAGGTCACAGTGGTCAAACAAAAACATCTCACAGCTGCGTAGATAATTTTGCCTTATTTTCTCCTAGCTGCCAATTTCCATTTCAACATGTGTATGTGTGTAGAATTGGAATGCTGGGTAAGAAGGGTGTCCTTTATTTCACACGTTACAGTCCTGTTAACTTCAGGGAATAATGAAACTGCCATATTGGCATTTGGGCACTGGAAGTGTTTGCATTTACAGCCAAGCAAAGAGACCCAAGCCAGAAAGAAAAAAAGAAGGCAAGGGAAGGGGAGGGAAGAGGAGGGGAAGGGAGGGAAGGGAGAAGAGGGGAGAGAAGGGAAGGGAAGGGGAATGCCAGCTGTGTAGAGTGGCCACGGTGACATGCCTTGAACTGATGCCCATCGCTTTAGGCAGTGGTGCCTGTACAAGCAGGACTTTTCCCTTTTTCTTCCTTAAGAGCATTTGAATGAAAAGTTTGTGATGTATGTTGAAGAGGCATTGTTTATTAATTCTTACAGAGCCGGGGTCACATGGGGCAGAGATAAATAAAGTGGACCTGCATTCCTTAGGTCAGAGCCCTAAAAAACTTTGAAAGCTCTGATCTTTGGGATGACCTGCCCCTTTGAACCATTGGGACCAAAGGTGTTGGAAGGTCAGCCTCTCCCACATTTAAGACTCAACTCCCCACCGGTTCCAAACTGAGCTGCTTCCTGTCGTGTCCTTGTAGTTGGCACTCTTCCAACAGACCAGCCATCAAATCCTCAGAAACCGTTATAAATTACGACAGAAATGCTTTTCGAACGGGGCGCCAAGAGAGTTAGAATAAAGGCCTCTCCTGCAGGCTGTGTCTGAGGCTGTTAGCATTAAAGAACAAATAGTGTGAAACTTGGGACTCCACAAAACCTCCTCAAAGGAATGTTCAGTATCTGCAAAGCATCACTTATGGCTGCAGCCCACTCACCAGCCCATATTTAATGAGCTGTCTCCACTGGAGAGGAATGGCAGTGCTGGTCCTTGTTGCATTCAGCAGACAGCATTTACTTATTTATTTGATGTGCAATTAGGGGCGCTTTTATGTACACTTAGATGCACAATTAGGAGCACTGTGGGTCCCCTCTGAGGCATTAGGAGAAGGAATGAGACTAAATGGTCTGCTGCCGTCCCCAAGAAGCCAGTGTGGCTTCCTCTGGTTCCTAAGAGTATTGAGGATGCAGGAGTATTAGCTCAGGGAATTGATGCATTACTGTCACCCCCAGGTTAGTAAAGATTTTAGAACTGTCTGAGATGATGAGACAGGAAGAGAAAACAATATTTACAGGAAATATTCCATTAACTGTGAATTGACTCCCAGCAGAGTTCGCCTGCTAAATTATTCAGCGTACTAAGCACTCCATTAAGCGCACTGCTGACTTAGTTTTCAGCTTCTGTTTGGATGCACTTGGCTTATTTGGGGGTTGCTGAGTCCTCCACCTTGGCTGGCCCTGGGTGGGTGCCTTCCTCATCCCATTATCTGTATTCCTCTTGGAAAGCACACACTATGAACCCCAGAGAGGAAAAACTCCACTAATGTCTTTAGCATTTTCAGCATTTTGCAGCCTTTGCTCTTTCTCAGGGTTGGATCAAAGGGCCTCAGCTGTTGCTCCCTATCAGTCCTTCGGATCTCATTCTGCTGAGGGACTTGGAAGGGTTCAGTGCCTGTGAGTGACAGGCCCTGGCTATGGGTCACCTAGGAGGTACTGCCTCACAGCTAAGAGCAGCCTGCCCGAGGAATCATGGGGTGGGCGTGGGGGACATAGAGAGTCTTCCATCTACCAAATAGTGTGAAACGTGGGACTCCACAATAACTCTCCAATAAAGAAAGAAAAAAGCCATCGTATTCTAAGAAAATTGGCATGCCCTTCCCAAAGCATCAATACTGTATTAGACATGCTCTTCTCCAATAATAGGCATAGCTGAATTCTCTCTCTCTGAACTAGGACCCCCCATCTCCCCTTCCATGCAAGAATTGCAGTCATCTGACAGCACTGAGCTGAAGCTTTAGAACTTCAGTAGAGGGTGTTAATAAGAAACCCTCTCCAGTAAAATGGTCCCATACGAGAATGACCAGATGCCTATCATGTGCCAGGTCTGCTCTGGGCTTGATCCCCAATAGGGGGTGTGCAGGAGGCAGCCCATGGATGAAGTTTCTCTCTCACTAATGTTTCTATCTCTCTATCCCTCCCCCTTCCTCTCTCTCTAAAATCAATAAAAAACACATTTTAAAAAAAAGTTCTTCTGAGAGTATAGCACGCCAGGGTCCCTGGGGAGCAGAGTCTGAGCTGGATTTGCACCCTGGAAGCTCATTGGGCAGTGCTCTGGACCTAACACCAGTGAGGACAGGGAAGGAAGCCGGATTCCGCAGAGAGAGCTGAGCTGTAATGAAATATGAATGAGACTCTGAATTTGGAATGACCCTCAGAGCCACTGTCGTGAGACTGGGAACCAAGCCTGTGCTCAGCATCAAGCAGTCATTAGATGTAGGTGACCATATGGGGAAAGGCCGTGACCTTGGGCAAGGTGGCAATTCCTGGAAAGAGAATGACTCCTTCAGCCCTGAATGGCGAGGCAGGTCAGCACAGCACCGTTTGCCAGCAGTGGTTCTGAAAGCACGGCCCTTGGACCAGTGGCAGCTGCATCACCTGGCAACATGTTAGAATTAAAAACTCCGAGTCCCCACCAGAGACTCATGGGCTCAGAAACTCAGAGGCAGGCTGTGTTCTCATGAGCCCTGGAGGTGACTCAGATACAGGCTATAGAGTGTGAGGACCACTCTCTAGGGATAGGAAACTGGGCCCTTCCTCTCTGATTTTACTCTGTTGTGTCACTGTTGGAAGATATTTTAGTCTGTGCTACAATCAGATCCTTCCCTAGAGCAGTTGCACCTCCATATCCACTCAAAGGCCCAAAGTAAATCTCAGAGTCTCCACCTATGAGGAATCCTGATGCTATTAACTCACCTCCCTGTGTATTCAAAAAAGTTGTGGTAAACAACCGATTTCACCTCTCTTGTGCCTCTCTTTTTATGTCTGTGAAATGGAGGCTCTAAGACACAAGAAACAGTCTAATTTTCTTCATCTTGAACACGTTTACATTTCAAAGAGTTTCCTGTTCCCACGATGAAAGTGCTGTTGCCCTTGACAGAGCAAATACATTACAGTCTCTTTTACACTGAAAGGAGAGGTGAATTGCCGAGAAGAGCAAACAACGTCTCTTTGTTAAGAGGATTAAATTTTTTCCCCTGGTCATTGGACCTGGGAACCGAGGGTCCCTCAGTTCCCACGGGCTCCTGTGGAGGCCTTTTTGGAGCCTGGTGCTGCGTAAGCCACACTTCCAAGGACACCGGCGTGCATTGTTCTTGTATTCTTGCTGTATTCCTGTTGTATTCCTGTTGTATTCCTGCTGTATTCCTGTTGCATTCCTTTGGAAGCTGTCCACACAGGGGCTGTGCTGGTGTCAGACTGTCATGCTGCAGGTTCTGGCATACCCCTTTGGGTGCCACGTTCCTGCCCCCACCTCAGACTCCCTGTCCATTGCAGTGGCAAGATACCTGCCCTGGCAGTCGGGAGAGCAGTTCTAGCTCCACTTCTGCAAGGCACGTCACTTTCTGGCCCATGTCCTCATCAGCAAGGCGGTGAGAGATGACCAGGAGTCGCAGCTGAGAGAATCTTGAGAGTAGAAACAAGTCAGAGGAATGCAGTGAGGGCCAAGCTCGTTGTCCACCAGGAAGGACTAATGAATAAAAGGAAGAATAAAATCAGCATGTTCCCCAAAGAAAGTGGTAGCAAGAAAAAACACTAATTTCCAAGTAGGCCTATCTTTGTTCTCCAGTTCAGCCAAAGCCCGAGCTAGATTTGATTCGATGACGAAGAAAGTGGTAGCAAGAAAAAACGCTAATTTCCAAGTAGGCCTTTTGTTCTCTAGTTCAGCCAAAGCCCGAGCTAGATTTGATTCGATGACCAAAAGTCATTTTTCTCCCTTCCCCAGACAGACACAGCTGTCCCTTTGCGGGGGTGGGGGGCGGGGGTGAGTCGCCCAGGGCTCATCCACTTCCCACAGCAGTGCCTGGCCTCAGACTCCGCCTCCCTGCATGAGCAGGCACATGTGACAACGCTGAAAAGGCCGCAGTACACACCCACACTGATTGTGAGGACTGTCGGGGTCAAATACATTTGATATTTATAACATGCAAATAACACCCCAGCAGACAAGCCACCAGCCCCCCTGAGACTCGCTGGCTTCTAAATCACTGGTGGTCCCAGAGTCCCACCACTCAGGG
Source organism: Myotis brandtii (assembly GCF_000412655.1). Classification (NCBI taxonomy): domain Eukaryota; kingdom Metazoa; phylum Chordata; class Mammalia; order Chiroptera; family Vespertilionidae; genus Myotis; species Myotis brandtii. The sequence goes on from NW_005370156.1 coordinate 1,509,194, forward strand.
AACCCTGCTGGCCTTGGATGTGATTTGAAGAAGCAAATCAAAACCAAACAGTGTTGTTGGATCCCAGACCTCAGCATCAAGTGGCCCCACCCAGTCCAAAAAGAACCAAGTAACTTAGGAACACAGTTGGTTTCTCTGGCTTAAACACCAAAGACTTTGCTAGTCTGACAAGAACACTGACCACCTGGGACTCAAAAGGCAAAATGCTTGGATCTTACACCATTCTTTTAAATGTGTTCTCCCTAGATAAAAATGCAGTCAGACCCGTGACTTTTCAGACCACTCCCAGGTAATGCAAAGCCACACTTTAAGTAGCAAGACACATTGTATTAAGAAATTTATAAGAGCCAGAAAGCTCCAAGCTTGCTGTAAAGTTCCAGTCTCCCCTCTCCCACGTAGGCTCCCCATCTCCTCCTTCAGCCATCTGACGCCAGCTCGATGAGTAAGCAGGGGTCAGGCAGCAGCCTTAGCTGTCCCCAATGTCGGCAGCTGCTGCTCAGGTGCTCCAGGAGACCCGAATTTACCCTCCCACTAGCTTTGCAGAGGGCATTCGCCCCCTTTCCCTCAATTTCTATCTTCCTGAACGCTTTATACCCCCCATTGGGGGTGAGGGGTTTTAGAGTCATCTAAACCATAAGGTTTTACATTTTTAAAATGCACATAATATAAAACTTCCCATCAGAACCATCTTTGTGTCCAGTGAAGTAGTATTAAGTACATTCACATTGTTGTGCAGACAATCTCCTGGGTTTTTTTCATCTTGCGAAATTTAAACTGTCCCACTAAACAACTCCTCGCTTTCCCCTCCCCCTGCCCCCGCAACCACATTCTATTTTCTGTTTCTGTGATTGACTACTCTAGAAAGCTCACCAGCTGCCCCTGTGAAAGGCTGCGGGGTCAGAGGGGAGGAGCCCCCTGAGCTGCCTTGACCATGAGGGCCCAGAGCCTTCAGGCTCATCTGCAGAGACCCCCATGGAGATTGGGGAGCAGGGCCTGGTGGGAGGACCTCAGACAAGTCGGGTGGTATATATGGGAGGAGGCTTCTTAGGAAGAAGAGGCATCACGGGATCTGGGGGTTTTGTCCGGGACTGCCTGCCGGCTCCTTGTAAGTAATTCATTTTACTGAGTTTGAACTGAAGAGCGTCTTATGATTCATGATTTATCCAGGCTGGGATTTACCAGTCCAAACAGTTAAAGGCCACAAGAAAGCTCCTGGTCACTTCCTGTGTCTCCCCAAGCCCTACACATCCACAGACCCACTTTTCTGTCTCTCTGGACTTGCCTGTTTCAGACATTTCATATAAATGAAAACATAATCTGTGGTCTTTTGTATCTGACTTGTTTCACTTAACATGATGTTTTCAAGGATCCCCCCCCATGTTATAGCCTGAATCAGAACTTCCTTCTTTTTTATGGCTGAGTACTATCCCCCTGCCCTCTGATGTTTACATCAGCATTTTCTGCAATGATCTAGCATGTGCGGTGCCTTGGGTCTTTGCACCGGCTGTATTTCCTCACTCAGCTGCATAGCTTTGCCCCCCAGTTGTCTTCTGCTAGTGACTCAGCTGTCACTTCAGTGCAGCCTTTCCCAAATACCTTATTTACAGGGACAGCCCCCTCCTGGCCTCCTCTGTGTTTGTCCTTGGAACCTCTTATCCTCTGACCTTCTTCCTGCAGAGTTTTCTTATGTATTTGCCTACCTCTTCCCTCACAAAAAATATAAAAGTTTTTATCTACAGTGGGGCCTTGACTTACGAGTGTCCCGACTAATGAGTTTTTCGAGATACGAGCTGTCTCTCGGCCGATTTTTTGCTTTGAGTTGCGAGCTAAAATTCGCCACCGCTTCAGATACGCCACCGCTAGTTGGCGCAGCGAACGTCACAGTGAATGCCACAACATCAGCCCAGCATCACGTGTCTCACTCGTTCACTGTTGATTTGACATACGAGTAATTTGAGTTACGAGCTCCGTCACAGAACGAATTAAACTCGTAAGTCAAGGCCCCACTGTATTTTTTTTCACTGTTGTATGCCCGCTGCCTAGTCTAGTGCCTGACATGTGGTCGATACTCAATAAACAGTTGTTAAGTGAATAAAAACAGTCAGGGCAGAATATCCAGTAGTTTGTTGTGACCCACAACCGATGTTGAGGACATCTCCGAATGTGTGTGTAGTGGCCCAATTGGAATGGATAACTGGTAAAGCCCCTATAAGGCAGGGTTTGAGAGTGAGACATTGCAAGGGAGGGAAAGGCAGGAGGGAAGCATGAGGGCTTCTCTAAGATTGTTGATGAGAAAATGAAAAGTCTATACAGAGTTCTCTACCAGTCCATCTGGACTGTTCCTTAATTTTCTTTTTTGTCTCTTAAACCAAATGGACCCAAAGAACTAGCAGCAATGACATTGAGAACGAATTTCTAGAGTCCGGAGACCGCTGAGCAGTTCTGGTTAATCTGGCTGCCTTGTCTTTCTTAGAAGCAGGAAACATTAGGCTGGGAACTGCTGCTTGTTGAACCCCGCAGCCTTCACTTGTCTTGGAAGATCTCGGCTTGTTTCTGCTGAGCTGTGCGATACTTAGCAAGATCTGTGAGCTTTAAAAAAAATCTGCATGATACAAAGGGGAAACCCAGGCTGAACTGACCTTCCTGGAAGTGTGAACTGGTGTAACACCAAAGCCCGACACAGCCAGGAAGGAGTCGGTGTGAACAGGCTGTGGGGCTCAGCGTCAGCCCTGCAGGTGGGACCAGCCCTGCAGGTGGGACCAGGAGGGCTCGGAGGCTGTCTCCAGGCAAATGAGTGGTGAGGAGTCACTCCAGGTCAGTGCTGAGGTTCCAGCTTGAGTCCAGGAGCCCCAAGACTCCAGCCTGGACTTCCCCCATTCACTTTGCAACTCAGTGTTGTTCAGACAGAGCCACCTGGAGGAGGAAGGGCTGCAGTTCGGCTGGGGCTCTTGAGTTGGCACTCAATGGTAGCTGCTCTCTTGCTACTTGCCTTGCAGTTTAGAAATGTTTTGTTTGTTTGTTGTTGTTAATCCTCACCCAAGGATATTTTCCCATTGATTTTTAGAGAGAGTGGAAGGGCGGGGAGGGGAGAGAAACATCAACGTGACAGAGACACTTCAATTGGTTGCCTCCAGCATGCACCCGACCAGGGCCAGGGATTGAGCCTATAACTGAGATGCGTGCCCTTCACCGGAATGGAACCCTGGCCCTTCAGTCCAAGAGCCAATGCTCTATCCACTGAGCAACACCGGCTAGGGCTAGAAATGTATTTTTAACAAGATGCCTAGGTTCAACCACTGATGGTTCCTCATATCATGGGAGTTGCCTGAATTTCCAGCAAACAGAGAAGGGTTCAGATACCAGCTCCCACCATTTATCATCTGTGTGACTTTAAGAAAGTGACTTAGCATCTCTGAACTTCAGTTGAGGTAATACCTACCTCATAAAGCTCTTCACTCATTCATTCACTCAGCAAGTAATTACTGAGTGCTTAACATGCCCCAGGTATTGGGCCAGGCGCCAGGAGAATACCTTCAAGGTACCAAGTCTGGCACAGAAGGCATTTGAATAAAATAGAGAATTGCAACACGGGATAATAATTGCTTTGGCAGAGGACGTATATGAATATCTGGGAGAACTAGCACGGATTGGGGCTGGGAAGTCAGGGGGTTAGGGACAACTGTGGTGAAAAGAAAGTGGTTTAGGGCAGCCTGGGGTGTAGAAGGCTCCACGGCCGCCTCTGCCCTCACGGCCTTCCTCAGAGTCACAGCTCCCGAGTTGTCCTGCCCATGACGGAATTCCTCCAGGGAAGCAGGAATGAATCAGAGCTCAAACAGAAGCAGTCCTCTTGGAAACAGAGATTCTAGAGTTAAAATTCTCACCTCTAGAAAACATGCCCACATCTCTCTTCTTTCTGGGAAGGAAAAATGGTGGAGCAGATACACAATTGCTCCAGCAAGAGGATCCTGAGAGAGAAATCTCCAAATTCAACCGGGGCCCCAGCTGCAGAGGTGGCCTCTCCGGCACTCCAGCCAGCGCAGGGTGGGACCCTCCCGCAGGAAGTCAGGGCTGAGTTGGGACCGGCTCCGGCTCCCCTCTGCTGGCTCCAGCCCTCGCTGCAGAGCAGCCAGAAAGACCACAGGTGTCTCGGCGCGGCCTGACTTGAAAAGCAAGCTGCCAGCCCTGGCCCGGTGCCCACTCGGCCTCCGCGCTCCCGGAGAGGCTTTGCAGCCAGAGAGGCTGAGCAGCACCTGAGGTCTGTGGCAGCAGGCAGTGCCCTCCTCTGGGTACCCACAGAACCACGCCTGCAAGCCCTCCCCTCCCCCGCAGGTTGGGCCAACTCTCGAAGCACTGGCTGTTTTGAAGTGTACACGAGCTACTCTTAAATCATTATGCACAGAGAGCCTCATAGCTTACTAATTTCTTTTAGCTTTGTTTCCCACGAATATCATTAGGGTAAAGTATTGGCATTTCATCTTTTTTTTCCTTAGCTTGATTATGCAGGTTTTAGTCATGAGTATATGATAACCTTTGTTTCTACATAAAGCCGGTTGCCAACCTATTCTTCATTCTGTCCCTGCCTTCCGTGGAGCCCTGGGAAATCAGGGGCTTACTGTGACGCCACATCTCTGGACAGAGCTGCCACACATGAGAGGACTGACAATTGCCAACACCCCCCTCCCCCAAAAAAGAGAAAACATATACTTCCCCCTCAAAAAAGAAAACATATGCTTCCCCCAAAGTCTGCCCTCTAAAGTGGTCAAAACAAAAAACCTTACCATAGCCAAAAGGAGAGAAGTCTTTGCCATTCAGGTGAAATGGCCCGTCATAGTTCAGATGTGGCAGATATGCCTCAAACTAATTCCTTCTTTGAAGCCTCCCATTGACACAAGTCACAGCAGGTGTAGTTGGCCTTGGAGGGTGTTTCAAGGAAAGCCTGGAGCACAGAGAGGGTAAGCCACACACCTGACCACAGTGCTCGTTGCTGGAAAGCCCAAAGCTAGACCCCGAGGGGGAACTCACTGCTGGCTTCTCCCTGTGAGCACTAGCCCTCCTGTATTCCCCGGCGGCCACTCTGAGGAGAGTAGACACGACATGAGTAGGCCGAGGATGAGAAAGGAAAAATACTTCCAGCTTCTCTTTAAACCTTTCACATTTGCCAAAGCTTTATGGCGTGTCTTTCTGCAAGGAGAGCCAACGTACACAGAATAAAATCATATATGGGGAGAAGCCCTCCCAGGAGAACAAGACAAGGAAATGGAGTCCAATGGGGAGAAATAAAAGGGCCTGTTTCTCTCCAGGCCTGTGAAGGAGTTGTTGACCCTTTTGCTCTTTTTCCTCTAGAAGTAATGGCTCATCAAGCCAAAGCTGAAAGGTTTTTGACGGCTTAAAAAGAGACCATTCATGAAAGGGTCAAGGCCTGGTGCTCTGGGTGTCTGTCACTGAATTAACCAAATCAGTTTAGACCTTATGTCCTCCGACAGTGAGGAGGAGGCAGCCCGCCAGAGGGACATCTTGATCCCATTAGGTCTGGCTGTGGGGAAAAGTAGCCATTGTTTTCTTTGCTGGGGCTGTGGCCCTCTCAGAAGACAACAGATGCCAGGACCCCCCTCCGCCCCTTTCAGTGCAGGTAAGGAAGGGCATACTCATTTGCCCTTTGTAAGCAAATTACCTGTGAACGTAGTTGGCTCGTGTTGGAGGACCTGATTTGGTTCCCAGTAGAGCCCATTCCATGTAATACTGAGCCGTATTACAACAGGTACTTTCTCCTCAGGGTGAAGGTGTTGAGATTAGAAGGTATAAAAGGAAAATGGTCAAAGCTGACTCAGCCCAGAATTATAGTGGACCCAGGACCTGGCTGGATGAGAATGGACCAAGAAGCCCAAAGACAGTTCCTCCAACACCAGTTCATACGGAATGCTAACCTGGGTTTGGCTCATGCTTGCATTGTAATAAATCCAATGAACAGAAAACATTTTTTTAATGCCCATGGTACCATATTAGCCATCTTTTCAAGAAAATTACACAAACTTGTACTTTGGGCTGATACATGTTCAAAGTATTCAGAACTTAATTTTTTCATTAAGAATAATACTGGCATGTAAATAATGGAGGGGAAAGAACATAATAATAGCTAGAATCTATTGACCACTAACTCAATAATAAAAAACTAAACATATTGGCTGCCAACACCTTCACTCTGAGAAGAAAGTACCTATTGTAATATGGCTCAGTATTGCATGGAATGGGCTATACTGGGAACCAAATTGGGCCCTCCAACACAGGCCAACTGTGTTCACAGGTAATTTGCTTACAAAGTGCAAATGAGTAAATATACTAGCTACCTTTTTACACACTTTATATGTACAGTATTAATTTATTAATACAACAGACCTATGAAAATGAAACTTGTTATTAGTAGTAGTATTTCGAAGATGGGAAGACTAAGACAAATTCCTATATATATGGGTTTATTTCTGGGCTCTTAATTCTATTCCATTGGTCTGTGTGTCTGTTTATCTGTCAATCAATACCACACTGTTTTGATTACTATAGTTTTGTAGTATAGTTTGAAGTTGGGGCGTATGATACCTCTGGTTTTGTTTTTTTCCTCAGGGTTCCTTTGGCTATTTGGGTTCTTTTGTGGTTTCATACAAATTTTAGTATTTTTTGTTCTATTTCTGTGAAAAATGCTCTTGAGATTATGATAGGGATTGCATTGAAGCTGTAGATTGCTTTAGGACACATTGGCAATTGAAGAATGTTAATTCTTCCAGTCCATGAGCACAGAATATTTCCGTTTCTTTGTGTCTTTTTCAATTAACTAAGATAACTTTAAGTTACCATGTATCATGAATACTGTCTGCTTTGCGGATGTTGCCTCCTCCCAACCAGATTTAGATTGTGAGCTCCTTACAATATAAGTATGCATTAGGCAGCAAGTCCTTCCTCTTCCTACTAGCATAGGCCCATACAAAGTAGACACCACTGCTTGAGTGGTTGGAAAGGGGATGGGGCATTAGATATTCCCTAAAATCCCAGGGCCTAGCTTCTTCTTTAAGCGTAAATTAAAATATATTGCGTGCCTATGTAACTGACACAAAACCTCTGAGGTACGGTGCTAGCCCACTAAAAACACATACGTGCTTCTGTTGTTCCCTAGAATTGGTTCTCCTGTAATAGCAGAGCCTCGTCAGGTGCACCTGATAATGTTTTCTGAGCACACAGACTGGGGTTTCTTTGTGGTGCACCTCCATTTTAACTAAACTCCAGCCACTCTTTCTTTTGTCCTGTAGCCCTCAGGGTGTGTGGCAACTCGTTTTTATTTACTGAAGGCTTAACCAGTGAGCTGCCATGTGTCCAAAATGGAAACCATCCCCATTTCTTCCAAATGCGCTGGAATATTTACGAATTTAAGTCGCCATAATTTTCTTTACAAACCCAGAGGTGTCCCTAGTGAGTCTGATTTTAAAATTGGGCGACCAGAGTTGATATGCGAGGCTTGTGGCTATAGACATGCGTGTTTGTGGGGAAGGTCCACCGCTGGCATCTATAGACGCTTATGGCTTACAAAGGATTAAATATACCCAGAGATTAGTGAGTGGCAGCCCTTCTAGAAAGTGAACAGAGCAGAAGTGACATAAAGAAGTACATTTTCTAGTACATGTGTTTCCTCCCGGGCCTGGAGACTATTGCTGGCCATGAGTCTAATTCTTCTTAGAAGACAACTCGTGGCTGGTGTTCGGAAAGCACTCGGCATCATGCAGACTGCCAAGGGCCTTTGAAGAAGCGATCATTGACTTAATCATCGGCTTGAAACAGCTTTGTCTTCGCTCATCGTCAGGTCTTCCTGGTGAGTTAGAAGAAGCCCAGGACAGAAGTCACAAGAGTGGGTCCCAGCATCAGTTCCTAATTTAACCTGTGCTGGTCCTTTAACCTCTCTCCCTCGGGCTTTATTAATCTGCCGAAGGAGGCAGCTGGGCCAGATGGTCGCTGGCATTCTGTGCAAAGGTCTCTCCGGGAGAAGCAGGAAGTTACTCAGAGAGAGGTCATTAAGAGGCTTGATGATTCAGCCTCAGGGACAGGAGGAAGACAAGACTCCCTGAAGTCCCAGTCAAGAATCAGAGCCACTAGAGTGAGCTTGCTCTCAAGACTATTTCCGCCTCATTCTGTGCACTCACCCGCCACCCACGTGCTGTCCGGCACTCAGTAAACACTTGCTGGGAGGAAGTCTCATGGAGTCAAGGCCTCTTCTCTGTCCCCGGCGGTGGTGGGAGGGAACATGAGCCCCTTCCTGCCCCGACCACCAGCCATGCACAGGATGTGGGAATCCAGCAGCCCAGCTAATAGGACCAGTGACCACTTCTGCCCATGAAGTATGTACATGCACCCTTCACACTCACGGCTGGAAGGTGGTATTTAGTAGCCAGGTTTCTTTGCTCTTCCTGGTTGAAGGCTTCCCATCTCCTATTTTAGACTTCAGGACATTGAATCCCAGAAGGGGGAAGTGGAAGATCTGTGATCCCTTTTGGAATACAAGTCTGGGTCAGAAATTACAACTCCACATCCAATACCAGCCCTGGTCCCAAAGGCCGTGACAGACACCGTCTCGTCTCCATGAAACCACCTCCGAGTGGTTTCTCTACACTCGAACCAGGACAAGCAAATTACTAAGGCTGTTCTTTATCCTCATGCTTTTTGCTGTTAGTCCTTGATTGAAAGCTAAGGCATCCCTGAGTAGACTACCAGAGCAATCCAGGTCTCTAAGAAGAGAAGGAAATCCAGGTCTCTAGAAGGGAAGAAAATTTGCTGTATAGGACTAAAAAGATTGGGTTTTTATATTTCCTACTTATAGTCACATTGTTGCTTATTTGTAAAAACCATTCCACTCATAAAGTGAACCAGCCATTAGTGAGTAAGAGCTCTTCCCACTAATTTGTGGGCCCGTGTGGAAGGAGCATGTTAGAGGTTCGAGTAATGGGCAGGTGCCCTTGACTCCTATTTCTGGTTCCTTCACTGACGTGCTGTGTGGCCTTAAGCAGTTTCTCTGGCCTCACTTTCCCCAAGAGGCAAGTTTCCTACTCACTCTTCTCAGGGATGCTGAAAGATCAAAGAAGGGGTGTTTACAGACCTTTTAAAGATGCCCCCATGAAGTTTATTAGAATGGCCTTGATTTGATAAGTATTAATTAATAAATCCTTTGATTACTTGTAGACCCATGTATTTGAGCTTCTAATTAGCTCCTTGGGCATAATTGGCCACAGTGATTATACCAAATCCCAAATCCTAAGGGAACTAGCACAGTCATAATGACCATTGTGTGTGTGTCTGATGGGCCTTCAGTTGGAGTCACAAAGCACATGGGTGTCTTTACCTGGTGGCTGATAAGCTGCAGGAAGCCAGGAAGGCTCTCCTAAAGTGACACAGATGAGCAGGAGCTGCCCCAACCAGCACCTCTGGGGCCCGGCGTGGCCTGTTCATAAAGGGAGGCAAGGCCAAGTGTCTCTGTCTGTTTGCTTCTTGTTTTTGCCCTGCCAGCCTCAGAGGAGGGTTTAGCAGGCAGGGCCTCTGAGCTGTGCTCCATGAGGAGACAGTGCATTTACAGCAAGGAGTGACCATCTGGTGGCCAGCCCCTCGGCACAGCTGCATCCTGCTGCCTTCATCTCCCTGCTGCCCGGCCCCACATCCCCCCCTAAGTGAGGAGAAAGGGTCAGGCCAGTGTGCCCACAGGGGCATCTCCTCTGATTCCTGGGATTCTGCTAATGTCCCAGTGCAAACCTGTCTTGAAAAACTGTCCATTCAGTCACCTCACTTCCACCTCTCTTTCTAGTATTTCTTTTGAAAAAAAAAATTGTTTTGAACCCCTGCTTGAGCAGACATGAGGGAAAGCCATGGTTCTGCCTCCTGTTAGAAAATGTCTGCAGACATCACCCTGGGAGAGGCCAGAGCCAGGCAGCCAGGGTGCAGTGCCCAGGACAGGAGCCCGGGAGGCAGCAGTGGCGGCGATCAAGGGCCCACAGCAGAGCTGGGTGGTTTGGTTGGGCCGTTGGCAGAGGCGCGGCTCTCCACACCAACTACACGGGGAGCACTTCAAGGGAAGGCCCGGCTTGTTCTATTTTGCAAAGAGTTGGGGAGGAAGGAGCTGCCAGGGAGCCAGCCACTCTGAGTATTGGCTGGGGTTCTTTACCAGGTCCGGGGAGTCCAAATTAAAGGCCCAAGAGAGGTGTTTGCAGGCACCCTCGCACCAGCTTTACTTTCTTTCCTCCTGATGGAGAGGGTACAGCAGGCTCTGGGTGGACACCTTACCCCAAATGCTGCCTACCCCAGGGCAGAACCTGTGGCACCAGAGCCAGCCAGGACCAAAGATGGGGACCAGGGACATAGTTTGTAGGCTGGGCACAAAATGAAAATGCAGGGCCCTTGATCCAAACTTACAGAGAATTTCAACGTGGTGACAGCAGAGCAATAAACCAAATGGGCCCTTCTGAGCACAGGCCGATAGCAGTGGTCCTGGCCATGGTGGAGGCAGCACAAGGCTGAGGGCCCCCCTCAGAGACCAGCCATCTTCCATCCACCCTTTTCTTCAAAAGAAAGGGAAGAGAGAGGGGGCGGGGAATAATTCTGTACACTTCCTTAGAGATTCTTAGCATGCAGACAGTCAAATTGTATTTTCTTAAACCCCAGTGTGAGAGCTTGATAGAAATTGGGTTTGAGCCTAGTGTTGGTCTCTTTGATGTCCGCTAACCAGGAGACGAGAACAGTTTGGAAACATACAGAAAGGAACCCATTGAACGCAGAAAAAAACTACACCATCTGTGAGCATAGGAGGAGGAATACTGAACTATTAATGTAATAAAATATTTCCAGCTTTAAAAAAAAGAAATTTAAGAAAAGAATAATTTTGATTCTGAGTTATTCTTGTTTATGTCCCAGGATTTGGGAGAAGTCAGAATAATTAGGAATCATGATAAGATCTAAGTTCATTGAGTGCTTACTTTGTGCCAGTGAGCTGTACCTAGAAGGAGCCATTAATGCCATTTCACAGATGGGAAAACTGAGGCTAAAGAAAGTGTTGTCACTTGCCTAAGAGCAAAACAATTTGGATGTAGGAGAGCCTGGACTCGCACAGATGCAGTCAGACTCCAGAGCCTGTGTGCTGGCCACTTTGGACCGTGTGCTCTGTCGGGTTATGAGGTCAGTGTCAGGGATCCGATGGTTCTGGTGCTTTTCTGGCTGTGGCTAAGTTCAAGTGGACTGTCTACAAGTGTCTGACAAGCGGGGGTCAGAGAGGAGCTGTGAGGGTTTTCACTGAGGGATTTAGCATAAGGGCATCAGCAAGGAGCCTGAGACTCAGCCCTGTCATCTGATCCTCCAGGCTCTGCGCAGGCGGCTTTTCATCTGTGCCCCACACACGCTGTCAGAGCCAGTGCAGGGCTTTGGTCACTTGCTTTCCTTGAAACGTCTCTGCACCCACTTGGAACCGCCCCTGAAGGAGAAGGAAATTATAGCTTCCCTTGGCTTCATAGTGACATGTACTGTATGAGCTGTGGGCCACGGAGGTGGCTCTAATTCAGGAGAGTGAGGTCCTCCTCCTTGGTACATAGAACAGTCATCAAATTCTGCCCAGCATGTTCTGAAGAGAAAAGAATGCAGCCCTTCTGGAAGCCGTTTTTGTTTGTTTGTTTTTATTTTTTTTTTAAATTTTTTGAATATATATACACATATATTTATTATTGACAGTATTGCCGATGTCCCTAT
>NW_005370156.1:1521002-1525031 GCF_000412655.1 Myotis brandtii
CCATGCATATAGGTATATGAGTTCTTTGGCTTATCTCTTCTCACCTCCTCCCCCAACACCAAGATCAGTCTGTTCCATGCCTCCATGCTTTGGGTCTTATTTTGTTGATTCCCCAAACAAGTGAGATCATGTGAGATTTGTCTTTCTCTGATTTGCTTATTTCACTTTGCATAATAATTTGCAGGTCCATCCCTGCTGTCTCAAAAGGTAAAAGATCCTAGAAATCGTTTTTATTATTCCAGTCCTTTAAGAAGAAACCGTGAGCAAGTGAGAGAGGGTCAGGAGCCCCAGAGGACAGGAGTCTGGGTCTAGGATGACATCCTGAAAAGCATATGCCCCTGGGAGGAGCCGGGAGGATTCCTGCTTTACCCTCCTTTGAGCAAAATAAGCTCCAGTTCTAAGACTACTAGTATAGAAGGGATGCGGTATGCATCAGATACAAATATAAATACTAGTAATGTGTGCATGACTCCAACCTCTTTTGACATTTCCCAGAGGGTTAAGTAACTTTCTTTTTCATCTTATAAAAGGCACCCCCCGCCCCCAGCAGTGCTGCAGCCTTAATTATTCCCAGTAATTGCAGTCAGCTTCTTAGTTAAGGGGTGCTCTCTTGGAAGGAAAAATGCCCACCAGGGCCTGAGGGGGAGCTCTTTTTACTCCCCTTTTCCAGAACTGCCTCCATTCCCCTGCCCCCCCTCCCTGCGCACCCCCTGGTGGCTGCTGTGTCCTGGCAGCTGCAGGACCCTTGGCTTTCTTTGTGCTGCAGAAAGAAGTATGGGCTTGACAGGCGCACATTGTTATCTTGAGTTGCCTGGCCCAGAATAAGGTCAAGGCAGCCCCCGCCCTCCTCAGGAGGCTTCCTGAACTGCCTCGTCACCAGGGTGAGTCCGAGCTCTTACACATTAGTGGGCAGGAAGTGGAGTCCCGATGGGAGGCTGGGAATTTGAGCGCCTTCCCATTTCAGCACTGGAGGGAGGAAGCCTCAGGCAGCCCTCCCGCAGATGGCTACTGCTTCCTTCCCAGCTCTGTGCTGCTCCTCCGTCCCTCCAGCCTCCAGCCTGCCTCCGCGCTGCTCTCCCCGCCCCTCCCCTCACTGTGGAGGGAAACTTCTGTGGAGCTGGGAACTGTCTTGGAGAACTCAACAAAGGCAGAGCAGCCGGCAATGACTTGAAAAGAACTTGTTTTGTTCTCGTTCAGGAACCTGCAGGAAAATCCACACCCACGTTGCCAGGTTTTGAACTGGAGAGAGAGAGAGTGTGTGTGTGTATGTGTGTGTGTGTGAAGCAAGAGGCGGAGGAGGCGAAAACAACTGTACAGTCTCTGCTTTGATAAGGAAACTGCCAGCTGCAGAAGTTCAGCGGCAAAGGGAGGACTGCAGCCGCATGAACCAAGCGCTCCTGAACTTAAACTGCATTGCTTTCTGTCCAGATATTCCAGTGGAGGCAGTTGGAAAACCTGTATTTCAGAGAAAAGAAGTTTTCCGTGGAAGTTCATGACCCACGCAGGTAAGCTAGGAAAATCCTTTCGTCTGGGAGGGCAAGGCCCACCGGCATGAATGATCCTATTTTTGTGCTGCCATCCTCACTGTTCATTTTGGCAGGGAGAGGATGGGTGATCGTGGAGAACAGTTGAAATCAGACAGTAAAGCTTTGTTTTGTTCTATGTATGTCGATAAATGCGGTGGGTTCAAGTGTGTGTGTGTGTGTGTGTGTGTGTGTGTGTGTGTGAGAGAGAGAGAGAGAGAGAGAAGTAGCCATTCTTGCTCATCTCATTTCCTGCACGTGTTAGCGCTCATGCATGTGGAGCTGTCTTTCTAAGCCGGGCATTTTAGGGAAGATTCCTAGCTCTTCGTAACCAACACCAAATTAAACTGGGCAGCAGACTGAGTCTTTTTAGGAAGTTTTGCCAGAGGAGAATCTGAAGGATGGCTTGTCAGAGCTTCTGAGGGTGTGTCCGGTAGGAAAGTCCGCACCCAGGGTGACCTGCACGTGAAGCAGTTGTGCCAAACTGTTGGATTCCGGGAGCTGTGGGTGTGAGGGTGTCAGGCTTGTGGATGGATGTGAAAGACGCAGTTCCTTTTCTCTGCACCTCACATCGTGCCCCAGGCGGCACCAGCGTAAACGCTGTGCTAAGTCAGATGACAAACACTAGGGCCCTGGTTTGCCCTGCCGGCCTGCGTGGAAGGTGAGGGGCAGCAGACGCCCACGGCTTCTCCTCTTTTTCTGCCGCAGTCCTGGAGGTGAGGCAGCCCAGAAGCAGCTGCAAAATTCCCCAAAAGCAAGCCTGCCACCTAAGAGTAAATCACTTCGGGTAAGTCCAAAACATGGATTTACAGCCAGAAGGCAGTCCTGGGAAGACCGGAAGATCAGACTCTGTAGAGGGCAGATGTGGGTTTTCTGTGCCATCGATCCCCCAGCCCTGGCCTGGGAATGAGCATCTGGCACCAGCTCGCTCCCACATGGCCCCTGAGCCTCTGAAAAAGCTGCTGTGCCTCCTGCAGGGCTGGGGCCACAAGGCAGAGAGGGCACAGGTTAGGGCCTGAGGCTTGTGCACCGTCTGGGTCCTGCGGCCCGTGATAACCGGTGAGGCTGACGTGCTGCTGGCCAGGCTGCATAATCTGTGCGAAACAGCCCCTCAGGTAGGGCAAGAGCTTATCATGCCCCACGGTCACTAAAGAAGCAAACGGAGAACATTTTAGAGAGTCTTGTTTTCACAGCCAGGTGAAGGCGGTAGCATTGAGCCAGAAGAACAACTTGTCTGGCATTTCTCGGGGTCTTAGAGTCCAGAGACGCAGCTCTGCAGAGCAGGAATCCGCTTGAGCCGGTGGAGTGAGGGAGAGGGGGAAATGCCGGAAATGATGGCACAGCCAGAATGGAACGCAGTTATTTGTCCAGGTGAACTGACCAGACCTGTCTTAGGAGTGTGGAAGGAGGGGAAACTTATGTAAAAGGAATGAAATGCATGTTGCCACCGTGAGTCAGATGCAGAAAGGGGATGCTGGACAGAATTAAGCTAAGGAAGAGTAGTTTAAGGGGCCACGCATAAAACTAGACCCTCTTCATGCCTGTGCTCTGTTGGGGATCCTGCTAACTCAGGCACCTTGGACATGCTGTGCATGTGTGTGTATGTGTGTATGTGTTTTCTCTGGGTCTATTGCCCTGTCTGTGATACAATACTAAATTCCATTCCCCAAGGCCTAAGGGTATAGGAAAGGGTCCAAACCTCACATGTTACTATTATGTGAGCTGTTAGCCTATGAAATGAAGGTGATCAGTCTCATATTAGTTGTGTAGCTTCAGTATTTGGGTACCAAGACAGGGTCTACGGCCCTTAGAGAACTTCTGGCACACTTGGAGAGACAGGCAGAAGAAGAAGTGTGCTATTTATTGAGTGTTCACCGTGTGCAAGCACATTTCTCAACACTCGTTCCCATTAATCTCATCTGGCCCTCCCTGTAACTCCAGGAAACAGGCACAATAGTGTTCCTCCTCTACAGCTGGGAAACTGAGGCACAGAGAAACAAAGCAGCTTGCTCTAGGTTACAAACAGCTAGTAAGGGTAGAGGCAGGTTTTGAACCCAGGAGTCTGACTCCAATGCTCACACACCTTCCTGCTACACTGTACACAAGGTAGCAGTACCAAGCGGCAGATGGAAAAAACATAAATGTTCAAGGTCACCAGGAGCCAGGCTGGTCAGGGAGGACCCATCTGAGCAGAACCTCAGAGGGTGACCAGGATGTAAAACTTGAGGTGGGCCGTCAGGAGGACAGATGTCTGTCAGGTGGACAGAAGAGAGGAGAGCAAGTGAGGGGCCCAGGCAGCCTGTGCACAGAGCAAGGTCTTGTCCCTAGGAGGAAAATAGCCTCTCTTAGCCCGAGGCAGCAGGGAGGGGCAGGGGAGGCAGGAGAGGCCAGGAAGGGCTCTTCAGGGCCTCATGATGCTCCTTAAATTAAAGGGATCATCCTGCTGCTGGGGCCTTGTTTGTTTGAAGCAGCGAGAACAAATCTGACCGGACATCCATAAGGATGA
>NW_005370156.1:1525390-1528733 GCF_000412655.1 Myotis brandtii
ACCCCCGCCCAAACCAGGAAGTGAGTCAGAACCAAAGCAATAGGATGGAAGTGCAGGAGAGAATCTTATTGTGAAGATAGGAAGATGTCATCCATGGGGCATGTGGGGAACAAGGGATTCCCTCAGAGCACAGGCTTATTCCGGAGGTGATGGGCACAGTCACAGAAGTGCTGTGGGGTTTATTCTCCTGCACCGCTGTCCTGACTCCCCCACCATTGTATCTGCTGTTCTCTGCCCGGAAAACAGTCCCTTTCCAAGGTTTAGGCAGGGCAGAAAAGTGGGTGGGGTGGGAAGAGCCTGGAGGGAAAGATGCAGGGAAGAGATAAATTAATAATGAAGCAGGAGAAAAACTCTCAGAGGGTCTGATTCAGATGCTCTGTGGCTAGCTTGGAACCACCCAGACCAGAAGGCCTCTTAACTCTTCCTCTCTCACCTTATCTGAAAGAGATCAGCCTGGTACAACTCTCATTGCTTTCACTAAAATATATAGCAACTTACTTTTCCTTTCTAACTCAGTTTTTCTAGGAAAGAAGAAAAAGTATTTACTCCCAGGAGCGGCCATTGCTATGGAAGCCAAAATAGGTGTTCAGATCACGGGTTTCTTTTTAAATTTATAATTTCTTTTTAAATTTATACATTTATAGACCACAGTTTCTTTTTAAGTTTATGGATAAATTTATCTTGAACTGCCTTTCATGCACTGGCATTTTCTCTTAACTCTCCCTTTTTAACCAAAGAGAAAAACACCCTGCCTGAAATCAGCATCACCAACTAACCCCCAGATCTGAATTTCTCCTTAGAAATGGGTCTGAAGAAGACCTATTGTTAAAGCTGTAGCCCCCAAGGGAAAGTGAAGGGAGCAGCTCTAAATTTTCTTCAAGGGAAAATGTGCTATGAGAAAAAAAATTATTCATAGGTCCTGACTACCCCAAGTTTCCTCCAAATTAGATATCTTAATCTTGAGAACACACATTTTCTTCAGACATATACACATCAGAAACCACAGACCCCACCCGCTGTCCCATCACCTTGCCCTACACACACACACACACACACACACACACACACACACACACACACATTTGCATGCAAACACTTTTGTAATAATCTACCATAAAATACACTTCACTGAAGATCATGGTCATATACCCCCCTTCCCCCCTCCCTCCCAATGCTGCTGATATGGTGAGTTATGTTGGGACCTGTATTTCCACTTTCATTTTTAAAGTCTGATTTCCATGCGTATATATACTCCATGTCTTCCCCATACATGTACATGTGGAGGCAGGATATTGAAGGGGTTGGCTGGGCTCATTTCTTTCTACCTTTCCTCTCCTGATTTTCTAAGGCCCTGTCTTCCCTATGAATGTATTTGAAATTAATGACAAGCTCTTTCAAGGACCATTGAATTAAAGTAATATAAGCCCTGATCCCCTTAGCACCTCCCACAGGCTGTAGCCTGTGGTGATCAGACCAGAATTTGATAATCCTTCACCATAGGCAGCATTTCCTGCTTAATAAAGGACATTGTCAAAGGCTTTTCCTGTCTCTGAAGTTTGTCTTGGTTCAACACCAGGAGCTGAAGACCAGAAAGGAGACCCGTCTTATCTCAGATAAGGCAGAGGCTTGGCCCCATTCTGAACCCAAAGGAGCCAGTAAATCAAAAGATTAGCATTATTCACAAAAGCCAAGATATGGAAACAACTTAAGTGTCTGGTGACAGATGAATGGATAAAGGAATTGTGGTATTTTTACACAATGGAATATTATTCAGCCTTAAAAAGGGAGGTGGTCTTGCTGTTTGTAATAATATGGGTGAACCTGAAGGACATTATGCTAAGTGCAATCAACTAGACACAGAAGAACTACATGTTCTCACTTATAAGTAGAATCTAAAGACATGAAGTTCATAGAAGCAGAAAGATGAACTGTGGTTACCAGGAGAGATGGGGAGATGGGGAAATGAGATTTGGTCAAAGGGTACTAAGTTACAATTATGTTGGATGAATAAGTCTAGGGATGTAATGGATAGCATGGTGACTATGGTTACTAATACTGTATTGTATAATCTTGGAAATTTTCCAAGGGTAGATTTTAGGTGTTCTCATCACATAGAAAATAGTAACTATGTGAGGCTATGGTATGTTCATTAGCTCGGCTGTAGTAATCATTTCCCTGTGGGATGTGTATCAGATCATCTTGTTGTATACATTAGATACACTCTTTATTCATAAAATAAAATAAAAATAAGGCCTTTGGTACCGGTTTCCCAAAGCATGCACATGGGCATGCTCATCTGTCACCTTTACAGCAGGACATTTAGGACCCAGTGGGTTCTCAATAACAGTTTTGACCCATCAGTGGAGTTCGTCATCATAAACATGTTGCCCCTTCTGATCCTTGCTTTCCCAGAGCTTCTGTGACGAGGAGGACGTTTGGGCACAGCGGCATTGCGGTGCACACGTGGTACGCGTGCCCAGCATTAATCAAGTCCATTTGGGCTATGGCTATTAGCCAGCACCAGTTCTACCTGGACAGGAAGCAGAGTAAGGTAAGTCGTTTTCCAGGGCCTGGGAGGAACTCTGCTGTGACAGACTGTCACCAAGCTGAGGGCAAATGAGAGCCCTTGTCTGGGTCTCATTGCTGAGGGATTGAGGATTGGATGATTGAGGGTGGCACTGTGTCCCTTGCCCTGAGATGTGCACAGATACAGACCTGCCTTTAAGACTATAGGAGGAGTGAGACGAGCTCTTCAAGACGGCACATTCCTTGCAACTTGATCAAGGGGCTCTGGCCCAACCACAGTTGGCGCTACTCAAGCCATTGAATACAGTCAGGTAGGGCCCTTCTGAGGAATCTGACCGTGCTTTGAACCTCAAGAACCTCTTCTAGGAGCAAGCAGTGAAGCCCCTTTTGGTGTTTAAACAGTGGCATATTGTTTTCTTTTCAAGGGGGAAAATAAAGTAACCATTCTCAATTAATAGACACCAACTAACTGTTGTGGATAATTGCTATGAAAACCCTCCAGGCTTATTCAACTGCCAACTCCAGTTTTTTAAAATGCAAAGCTGGAAACATGAGAGAGAGAAAAAAAAGCAGCAGCCCTGTTTCCCTCAAGGAGACGTGGAGCCTCAGGCCTTGGTAAACAGTCATCCTCGGCGGGAGATTCCGCCCGCTCCAGGGGCACGGGTGCATATTCTGTGGGTGGGAGAGTGACTTCTCCTTGGTTCACACACAGCTTATATCAACACTCTGCCCCCTCTTCCAGCTGTGTCTGCCTTGCTCCCCTTGCGTCCCCCCCCCCCCCCCCCCCCCCCCCCCCCCCCCAAAAAAAAAAGAAAAA
>NW_005370156.1:1528744-1566528 GCF_000412655.1 Myotis brandtii
AACCACTCCCATTCATTACCCCTCAGGTGAAGAGCCATTTGGATGTGAGCTCTGCCCTTTTCTCAGGATCCTGCTGCCTTGGGTTAGGGCTATGGGGTGGAATACAGAGCTACAAGCAATGCGAACTTTGGCCTCTGGCCTAATCAGTACCACCACCTGTGGGAGGTTTTGTCCCATTGTTTGAGTTCTTGGCAGGGGAGGAGGTGGCAGGATCCTAGGCTTACTGGGCATAAGAGTCATTGGATCGGTGTCCTTTTGGATCCTTTTGGCTCCTCTTTTCCTTATTTTCCACCTGGATGGAGTTGCTCTTTCCCTGGCTTGGGGAGATGCATGGAGGGAGAGAGCTGGGGTAGAGTGGGAGGTAAGAGAAGGATAGTAAGAAAACAGGACAGGAAGAAAGAAAGTAATCATTTAAATTGTAATTCGGTTTCAGATCAATGCCTTTCCCAATGCCTTTCCCAGTCATTGTCTCCTTTGTAACAGCTTTTCTCCTCTACTCAGTCTTCTTCCTGACCCCTCTTTTGTTCACTTTCTGTGGTGAATGGGCATAGGGTAAAGCATTTTTCTTATTAGGAATTATGAGAGTATTCCACAGCTCTTCTAGTGGTGATGGGCATTGGCATAGGAATTTGAGGACCCATTAGATTAAAAGATACAGGGTCTTCAGTAGATGAATGGATAAAAATGTTGTGGGACATTTACACAATGGAATACTATGCAGCTGTAAAAAAGAGGGATCTCTTACCCTTTGGGACAGCATGGAGGGACCTGGAGACTATTATGCTAAGTGAAATAAGCCAATCTGAAGAAGACAAATATAACATGATCTCACTTATTTGTGGATTCTAATGAACAGAATGAATTGACTAACAAAATAAGACCCAAAGCATGGAGGCATGGAACAGACTGATGTGGGGTTAGAAGGACAAGAAGAGATAAACTGAAGAACTTACATGCATAGCCCATGGACATGGGCAATAGGGTAGTGAAGACCTGGGGGGTGGGTAGGGGTAAAGAGGGGGAAAAGGGGAGATATCTGTAATACTATCAACAATAAAAAGTATATTAAAAAAAATATAAGACCCAAGTGTTTGACTCATGCTTTAGCTTGAGTCAGTGGGTGGGTGTCATCATTTTGTCCTCCACTGGTAGGAGCTGGAGATCAAAACCTTAGAACACTGAGTCCATCCTCTGTGTTGTTCAGCAATTGAGGGGTGAGGGATAGAGAGTCTGGCAATCCTCCTGAACCCCCCTGCTAGTTCCTCCTGCAGGCAGACCCCCCACACTGATACCACAATTTTGAACAGGGGAAAGTGAAAGAGTATTTCATCCTAAGGATCATATATTAGCTGTTTGAACTCTTTTCCTGATCCCCTGCTGTTTTTTGTTTGTTTGTTTGTTTGTTTGTTTGTTTGTTTGTTTGTTTTGTTCAGATAGTCTCTTGAGTAACTCAGGAAGCTGTTCCTAAGGCTCTAGAGCCACATTCTGAAAGGTGATCTTTGTGCAGGTAGAGAAGCCTCATTCATCAGGCTTACTGGTCAACCCGCTGATGCAATAAGTAAACTTCAAAAAGTAATGATCAAAGAACATGTTAACAAGAGGTTTTTTCAGAGGCCAAACCAAATGCACAGCACTAGGAAAATTTCAGCTGTCCTTCTCAGCAACCCCTGACTAAAGGAAATGCATACACTCCCAGAGCAGAACTTTCCCGCTAGGCTTTAAATGCACACAGATTCTTCAGAGCCCTTGCACTTCTCATAGGAACCAGTATCCTGCAGGGATCGATTAGGAACAAGTTCCCCCACATGGAAGTCCAAGGCCTCTGTTTTCCAGTTCTGTAACCCTGGGCAAGTCTTTCATCATGGCTTTGTTTTCCCCAATTAGAGAACAGGAAAGGAAATTCCTAATTGAAATTGATTGGTCCAAAGACACAATGTTTGTGAAATTGCTTTAGGAGATGTGCTATCTTTTATTATTATCATTATTAATCCAACACACTATTGCCTGACCAACACTTATGGAAAGTTTAAATTCTCTAAAAGTTCCCCAAATTAAATTAGAGATGATAAAACTCCCTGTAGGAGTTACATTGCAACACCCTTTGTTTCTGGAATGTTGTTCTTTATGTAGCTGTGATGTGATTCCTCTTGGTGGGCAGAATGGCCTCTGGAATAGTGAAGGCTGACAGGCTTGGGATGAAGAGCTTCCAGAGAGTTCTGAGCAGCCAGTATTGGCTGGCAAACCATCCATTGCTACACACTCTACTGTATCGGGCCATGCCAACCATTCCTTTCTTTGAAGTGCTTTAGAAAAGCTAGGCCTCCCAAGTGATGCCTATCAAACCCAGATACAAGTGCGGTCTAGTGGGTTGAGTCAGCAGGGGTGGGTAGCCAAGAAGTCTCATGTTCTTTCCCTGGTACTCAGTTATTTTCTCCTTTCAGGGTCATTGTGTAAATCATTTAAGGACACCAATCAATTTCTCTCTCCCTCCCTCCCCCTCTCTCTGTCTTATATACACACCACCACCACCACCAAAGACAGAGTGAAGGGTAAGCTTTATTGCTTGGTTTCCTGTGGCTTATTCAGAATGAGAGGCTGTTCAGGCACCAATTACAATTGGTAACTCGTATGTGCTGACCCCAAAGATCAGAAATGTCGTCAGCTGCATCCCTGCAACCTCTGTAGCCCAGAGCCAGGGAGTGTCTTGTAGACTTCAGAGGAAAACATTTGAAAGTTCAAATTATTTAGAGTAGATATTAGACCCTTTCCTCTGAACTCAGAGTGAAGACTTCTTGCCTTGGCTTTCAATCCAAACATCTATCCTATTTTTTCTCTTCTCCTGAGGCAGTCTGCTAGTCTTCATTCTATCTAGAGCAAAGGCAGAGTGAAAGCATGGTGGGGGACAATTAAACCTTGCTGACAGAATATCAGTAATGACACTTTGTGTGGCAAGACCCTAATAGCAAAATGCTTAGAAGTGTGGAGTTTCTTTCAGGTTGGCCCAAAGGCTTGATTTTGCAAGGAGACAGTCTCCCCATCAGTACTCACTTCCTCTTAGCATTATCTCTCCACTGGTTCATTCAACCATTATATTTACATTCTGAGAGACGCGGGCAGTTCCTACAACTTCTAAGAATTTAGTCTCCCTTAGGAAGGGTCTCTATTGGTCAGTTTTCCATGTTTTGTTTTCTGCCTGAAGTTGATGTGTGGCAGGAGTGGAGATGAGGTGGGCACAGGTCTTCCATGTGATTAGTGAGATCCCCAAAATACCAGGTTGAGTCATTAATCAAACCTCATTTAGCAAATCACTGCCAGGCCCTGACTTGGAGCCTATTACTATTCCAACTCCATTGGCCTTTATGTGTATTCTCTAATTTAGTCCTTATCACTACTCTGCAATGTGAGTTTTAAGATCTCCACTTTAAAAGCAGCAATCTGAGGCTCAAAGGTTGAAGACGAAGGTCAAACAGTGATTGACTAGGAAGAGTCAGAATTCCAACTCAGATCTTTCCAAGCCTGGGCCCTTCACCACCATGCTGAACTGGTC
The DNA here is from genome assembly GCF_000412655.1 of Myotis brandtii. NCBI lineage: Eukaryota > Metazoa > Chordata > Mammalia > Chiroptera > Vespertilionidae > Myotis > Myotis brandtii. The sequence continues at coordinate 1,532,292 of NW_005370156.1, forward strand.
TGTGTCTTCATGAGTTATTATTACATCATTGTGGGCGTGGGCTCCTTCTTATTAAAGCATGGGCACTAGTAAAAGTAGTGCTGAAAGAAAGGAAGTCATAGATTGTGCTTTCTGTGCTGTGGAAGGGAAAAGTCAACCAAATGGGTGCTGTTGATAAGCTGAGGCAACTGAGATGAAAGGCCCTTCCTGCTTCTGCTGCCAGTGGGAACGCTGCTAGGGCCTGGCAGCAGGATTACCTGATGATGAACAAGGAGCCCTGAGCTGAAAGGTGAGCTGGTCCTGAAGGCAAGGACAAAGGTTAAGGTCAAGGAGATGTGGATTGAGAGAATGAGGAAGACACTTCATGGCTGGTGAACAAAAAGTCTCATCATTTCCTCTGTTGCTCAGACTTTTGTTAACATGGGGAAAGCTCTCAGCAGTCAGAAGTCACTGTGTTTCATCAATGTTGGCATTAACATGGAGACCATGGGAAGGACAAGACCACAGGGTTCCGACGTCTCTGCTAGACAGCTGGGGGCACCTGGGCACAGCATGTCACTGTGGGAGTTGGCCTGGGTGTACCTTCCCCTCTGTGGCTTCCTTAGCTACTTCCTGCCGGCTCCGCTGGTGTGCGGGAAAGACGCGATTTCACATGTGCCAGGTGTAAATGCACATGAAGTGACTGAAAATCTCCCCTAGTTCCATCCACGTGCATGCTGTCACCAAGGACCACAGAAAGATGTGCATTTACAGCTGATCTCATAAAGTCCATAGTATAGGTAAAGCCCATTGCCTAAACACTATCACAAAAGTAGATTTCTTGTCCTGACTGGTTTGGTTCAGTGGATAGATCGTCGGCCTGCGGACTGAAGGGTCCGGGTTCGATTCCAGTCAAGGGCATGTACCTTGGTTGCGGGCACTTCCCCAGTGGGGGGTGTGCAGGAGGCAGCTGGTCAATGTTTCTCTCTCATCAATGTTTCTAACTCTCTATCCCTCGCCCTTCCTCTCTGTAAAAAATCAATAATATATATATATATATTTATATATATATATATATATATATATATATATATATATATATATATATATATATATATATATATATATATATATATATATATATATATATATATATATATTTAAAGTAGATTTCCTGACATAGAGAAAAAGCAAACAACCATCAAATACATATACAGGAAATGCTAACCCATGGCATCATCAAAGGTGGTAACTACAGCAGATGACTTGACTCTAAACCAGCCGTGGGCAAACTACGGCCCGCGGGCCGGATCCGGCCAGTTTGAAATGAATAAAACTAAAAAAAAAAAAAAAAGACCGTACCCTTTTATGTAATGATGTTTACTTTGAATTTATATTAGTTCACACAAACACTCCATCCATGCTTTTGTTCCGGCCCTCTGGTCCAGTTTAAGAACCCATTGTGGCCCTCGAGTCAAAAAGTTTGCCCACCCCTGCTCTAAACGGTGACTTTTAGGAATGTGATTGTGATTGCAGAACCCCTTTGATTATTCTCACCTGCTGTGGCTTTTAGCCAAGTGGGCCAGCTAATACATGGAACAAATGGAGTGGAGGGTTAACCAGAGCCTGAAGACTTTTCTCGTACACTTAGGTGTCAAAATAGAAGCAAAGCACGGTGCCAGGCGCTTATTGGTGGGACTGGAGTGTCCAGATGAGCAGCTGTTCTAGAGGCTTTTACACCTGCACACACTTGGTGGTTTAGAGCAGTGGTCGGCAAACTGCGGCTCACGAGCCACATGCAGCTCTTTGGCCCCTTGAGTGTGGCTATGAAGTTTCAATCGCACTGTATGTGCGCACCCGCGCGTGGTATTTTGTGGAAGAGCCACACTCAAGGGGCCACAGTTTGCCGACCACTGGTATAGAGGGACAGAATGCTGTCACTTCCCAGTCTTTCAGCCTTTCCATGGTCACATGGCTAGCAATTTAAGAGGTTTAAATCACTTAAGAATTTATTTAAATTCCATGATTTTATTTCAGAAAGCTCTTACATCACTCATAAAGCTGAAATTATTTTCCTTTCTTCTTTGAACACAAAATAGTTATAATCACTACTATTTATTGAGAGCAATGGTCCAGGCAGAGAAGAGGGGAGGGAATGGGAGGAAGGTCTGTTTGCCTGCAAAGTCCCTGCTCTCAAGGACAGTCCAGTACAGCCTACAGAATAATAAGTTTAGAAAATTCACCACTCATGTCAGCTCCTGAGCTACACCTGCTCCTACAGAGAGCTTCGGTGATTAGTGAGGGGCCAGGGGACACAAACAAATGCTGCAGGTGGGAAGATGAGTCCGTTTGCTGATTTTCAGGTCTGCAAGCAAGCGCGTGATGACTGTTGTCTCCGCGTGAACAGGTGCCCCTTTATGACCTGGTTGCCTTTCTAATTCTAGTCTAAAATCCATGCCGCACGAAGTCTGAGTGAGATCGCTATCGACCTGACCGAGACAGGCACACTGAAGACCTCCAAGCTGGCCAACATGGGGAGCAAAGGGAAGATCATCAGCGGCAGCAGCGGGAGCCTCCTGTCATCAGGTAGGCACGGCCTTGGGTTGGGAGCCACCTGAGAACGTGGAGGAAGTTCCTGCTGAAGCCTGGCTTCAGCCCTGGAGGGCTCCAGGGAAGGCGGGGAACCAGCAGCAGCTGGGGAGGCAGCTTGGCAGGCTCGCCAGGAGCTCGCTCTAGTTTGGAGACCCAGGTTTCATGCCAAATGGGAATCTGAGAAAAGTGCTAGAAGTATCAAAGGGTGGGGGAAGAGGAGTGGCAGAGCCAGTCAGTGTGGGAAGGGTGGTTGGTTATCTAAGTGCCTTCGAGCGCCCTCCAGAGCCCTCTGACTGGGACAGCGATGGCTGAGTGTCGGGAGTGGCAGTTCCGGGGACAGCGGTGGGGCTCACTGTGCGTCATTAGAGGAGAATTATACTCAGGCAGGGCTGCAGGTAGGGTCGTGGTGCTGAGTGATGGTACATTGTGTTCCTAGATGAACTTCTTGAAACTTTAAAAAGTCAAAAATACTCTTGCTCATTTGGAAAGGAGGGACTTGCTGTCACTGAGTACAGGAGAGCGATTAAGCGCCTTTTGAAACTGAGAGTCAAAGGATCCAATTCCTCCATCTGTTTCTGCGGGCCCTGGACAAGCCTTTTGTCATTAGATGGTGGGAGGGCCAGAAAAGCTCTGAGGGTTCAGATCCAGCTGACTTCGGGAGAAGGGACACCATTCACTAAAGGGTGAGGCAGGAAAAAGAACGGGCTTGAGGAGGGCAGGGAGGGAGAGGGAGGCAGTAATTGTTTGGAAATATTAGTGAAAAGCGTTACTGATGCAGGTCACTTCCCAGGCCACACGGTCTGTCTGATTGTTCTTAGGGACAGTGTGTCCTTGCTTCTGAGCCATGAAAATACAGCAAGAAGTCTTTGACTGACCTCAGTTTCACTTTCTATAACTGTTTTCTAATGGCTGCACACAACAACAAAATGACACAAAAAAAGGAAAAGAGACAGGAGGAGGAAGAGCTGAAAGTGATCTAGTTAGCTTCTGGGCAGGTGGGGTCCAGCGAGAGCCAGGACGGGGAGGAGGATGATTGCCCTTCCCGGAGGAGGATGATTGCCCTTCCCGGAGGAGGATGATTGCCCTTCCCGGACTGGGAGGCAGCGTTACAGAGGCCTCGCACTGGACAGGCCTTTCTTTCTAAGGCCCTGGGAGGACCCCAGCATGTGTTCACATGGTCATGTGTTTTCATCAAATCTGCGAACATAATACGTTTCACATTCTTTTTCCTAAATAGAGCCACCAAAATAATAGAAGTCCAGTCTCACAAAACCTGGATCTGCCTCTGCCAGATCACTGTAGGGTTCACCATAAACCCCTCCCTGCTTCAGGATTTCTAACATTTTTTTTTTATCAACACAATAGGCCAAATCATTATCTCTGAGGCCTAGAGGTTTACAGTAAAGACTTAGAGAATCTGGTCTTCTTTTATCAAAGATAAGGCCATTCAAAACCTAAGCCCCTGCCTGGAATTGCAGCCACTCCTAGTCCCCTGCGGAATGGCCAAGGGCAGGTCAGAGCCCACCCCTGTGTTTGTCCTCTAGACTCTCCCGAGCCCTGCTGAGACCTAGAGTCTCAGATTCCAGCCTGAACTGACCCACCCAATCTCCTTATTATCCAGCCACAGATGAGCCGCACTCATTCTTCATTCTCAGTGAGGGGGTGCATTTCCGCTGTGGTTGCATATCCATTTGGGAATCTAGGTCCTTTGTGAACATGGCATGGTTATCCCAGGAGGACAATGGATCATCCAGCTCAGGGCTTCTCAACCTCCCTGTGCTTCCCAACCACTTGGAGGGCGTGTTCAAGGACAGATAACTGGGCTCCAGCTCCAGAATGTTTGATTCCCTTGGTCTAGGGCAGTGGTCGGCAAACTGCGGCTCGTGAGCCACATGAGGCTCTTTGGCCCCTTGAGTGTGGCTCTTCCACAAAACACCACATGCGGGTGCGCATGTACAGTGCGATTGAAACTTCGTGGCCCATGCGCAGAAGTCGGTATTTTGTGGAAGAGCCACACTCAAGGGGCCAAAGAGCCACATGTGGCTCGCGCGCCACAGTTTGCCGACCAGGGGGCTAGGGTGAGCCTGAGAACTTGCATTTCTAATGAGTTCTAACAAGGCCTCAGGTGATGTTGATGCTGCTAGTCTGGTGACCAGACCACACTTGGAGAGCTACTCTTCTTGCTGAAGGAGAGAAAAAAGCCTGAGGTGGTTGTGCTCAGAATCTCGGGACCAGGTATCGCCTCTTTTAAACCTGTGCCCTGGTCCATCTGCTCAGGTGCCTTTTCTCTGGCAGCCTCCAGTGATACCAAGGCAGTGCCTAACAGCATTTACAAGTGAGGGTATGAGTAGTTTCTGACATGGAACTGACCTCACTCAACCATCAGAAGTGAGATCCAGGCAACTTTAAGGGGAAAAGCAGTTCCTCTCCGTTACTGCCATCACCTTGACATTAACCATCAATCTAGAACAGTGGTTCTCAACCTGTGGGTCGACACCCCTTTGGGGGTCGAACAATCCTTTCACAGGGGTTGCCTAAGACCATCGGAAAACACATATATAATTACATATTGTTTTTGTGATTAATCACTATGCTTTAATTATGTTCAATTTGTAACAATGAAATTGGGGGTCACCACAACATGAGGAACTGTATTAAAGGGTCGCGGCATTAGGAAGGTTGAGAACCACTGATCTAGAAGGTAAAGCAAAAGAAAACCTCCCTGCTGAGTCCACCCCCACCCCCAATAGAAGCATCTTTATTCCAAGATGCTGAAGTGATTTTCATGTGTTTGATAACTTGTGATGGAGGCCCCAAGCTAAGCTGTTGTTGTAAGTCGATGGAGTCAGCTAAGGCACCTTGCCCTACCCACTTTCAGTGGCTTCATTTGCGGGCACTGACTCTGCTGCACAGCTAAGCAGGAGGAAGCTGGGCAGAGGAGTCACCTGGGAGGTGTAAGCCTTGCCCCATGGCAGGCCAGGGAGCGCTTCCAACTCTGCCTCACCCTGCGGTACCCTGCGATTAGAGCAGTGGTTCCCAAACTTATTTGGCCTACCGCCCCCTTTCCAGAAAAAATATTACTCAGCCCCTGGAAATTAATTTTTTAAAAATTTTAATAGCAGTTACTCATCGCCCCCAAATGCACCTGTGGCCATCACCGCCCCCCTGGATCACTGCAGCGCCCACCGGGGGGCGGTAGCGCCCACTTTGGGAATCACTGGGTTAGAGCCTGAAGAATGGTCCTTGAATGTGAGGCTGAGGCTCCCAGGGGAGGCCCCCTTCTCTTGACTTAGGAAAGACAATAGGGCAATGGAGGGAGAGACCAACAGGAAACTTCCATCCCTCAACTTAACAAAGGGAATTTCTAGAACCTGGAGATCTGGTCACCACTCCTTCTGGGCCTGCTGATTGCTGCTTCTCTGTCTTTTCTTGTCCCAGGAGGAAACGCCTTCCCTCGAGGCAAGTCCTTAGAAATTCCTTTTGGAAGGCACCTGCTTCCCAAGCCCCACAATGCAGAAATCTAGGCGAGGCTCCCACCCTGTTCTTTTTGTCCTTTCATGTCCTCTTGCCTAATTGCTTGTTGAAAATGCCTTTAGTCATGTGCTCCCACAGACTGAGAGGGCATTGCTCCTCCAGCACAGCTCTGGTTTTAAACACTTTTTATTGCACTTGCCAGACCCTATGTTCTATCTTTTGTTCAGAAAATATGATACATATAACCTACTAGGGGCCCAGTGCATGAATTCGTGCACCTTGAAAGGAACTGTGGGCCGAGAGCTACAGTGGGCACAGGGGCGGGTCTCGGCCCATTCTCTGGGCCCCCACCTAGCCCCTCCCACCTTGGCCTTTAGTCCCCTGTCTCCTGGCAACCCTGCTCCCGCTGCTGCAGCTCCCACGCGCTGACAGCACCGGACCCCTCGTGCTGCCGCTGCTCCCACGCGTTGACGGTGCCGGCCCCTCTGGCACCTGCTGCCCAGATCACCCCTCAGGAGCAGGGGGAGGTGGAGAAGCCCTCAGGGGTGATCGGGGCTGGTGCCAGGCACTGGCAGCGGTTGCAAGCGGCAGCTGTGGCGCAGGTTTCGGGTGCGAGCGCCCGGCGGGACCACGGTGCGTGGGAGCAAAGAATTTTCAGTAACTACCAGAGGCTTGCCCCAATGACAGTGACTGGCGTCCCGCCTTGTTCTGGCAACCCCACTCACCTGCTCCACCATCGCACCGCAGCTGATGCCCGCCATGTTCTGTGCTCTGCCACCGCCCACCATGTTTCACACACGCCCCTTGGTGGTCAGCGCACATCATAGTGACTGGTTGTTCGGTTGTTTGGTTGTCCCACCTTTTGGTCTATTTGCATATTAGGGTTTAATATATATAGATACCCTATTTGATCAGTTGACTTCTTTCCTTCTACTGCCTCATGCTTTGAAAAAAAAAAAGATGGTTCTTAAAAGAATTTTGAGATATTTTCTACTTCTAGCCCACTTTCTGACATCTAGTAGGTGCTCAATACACAATTTTTAAAAATTGTTCGCATTATATTCTCATGACTTATTTATATTATAACTGGAAATTTGTACCTTTTGACTCCCTCACCCCTTTCACCAACCCTCTCTGGCAACTACTAATCTGTTCTCTTTCTCTGTTTTAGTTCACTTAGCATAATGCCCATGTTGCTGCAAATGACAAGATTTCATTATTTTTTATGGTTGAATAATATTCCTGTGTGTGTGTGTGTGTGTGTGTGTGTGTGTGTGTGTGTTCACCACATTTTCTTTCTTTATCTATTCGTTCAGTGCTGGACATTTAGCTTGTTTTCATATCTTGGCTATTGTGAATGCTTCTGTAGACGTGGGGTGAAGTTGATGGTTTAGTTTTCTTCAGATAAATACCCTGAAATGGAATTGCTGGGTCATATGGAAGTTCCATTTTTAATTCCTTGAGGAACCTCCATGCTGTTTCCACAGTGGCTGCACCAGTTTATCTGTTTCCCACATCAGCAATGCATCAGTGTTCCCGTTTCTCCACATCCTTGACAACACTTGTTGTTTCTTGTCTTTTTGATAATAGCCATCCTAACAGGTGTGAATGATAGCTCATTGTGGTTTTAATTTGCATTTTCTCACTGACTAATGATGTTGAGTATCTTTTCATGTACCTGTTGGCCATCTGTCTTCTTAGAAAAGTGTTCAGATTCTCTGTCCATTTTTAATCAGATTGTTTGTTTTTGTGCATGTATAGGTGGGGATGTTTCAGCACATGCTCAGTCAGGAAACATAGTTATACATACATCGTATGTTCAAATATGGTGGCAGATGTCCTTCCCTGGGAGGAGACTTTAGTACCGTAACAAGGGAATAATGAGAACAGTTCCTGAGGAGTCCCTGGAGCCCCTTCAGCTGCTTCAGTGGGTCTCAGGTGATGGTTTCAGCTTGTTCACCCCCTGGTTCTGTAAAATACCCTGGCCTTGTTCCTGAAAAACAGTTCTAGCAATTATCAAAGTTAGGGATTGTGTAGGTATGGATAAACATCTAAGTCTTGGTCTTTCTGTGAAAGTTCCAGCAAGTTACAAGATAGCATTACACTCACTTTATAAATTTTAGAGTCAGATAAGCGGGGTTACAGGTTAATAGTGGCAAAGTTGTAAGCTCTAAACAAAGGTTAATCTGTGCTAGGTTACCTGCTAGGCTCAGGTGTGGATTTGTTTACATTATCAAATATGTGGTTTGCAATTAATTTCTCCCATTCAGTAGGTTGCCTTTTCTTTTTGTTGATGGTTTCCTTTGCTGTGCAGAAGCTTTTTATTTTGTACAGCTTTTTACTTTTGTTGCCTTTGTTTTCAGTGTCAAATTCAAAAACATGGTCACCAAGACTGATGTCAATCATACACGATTATTGAAATTAAAATTTTTTCATTGACTTGAGAGAGGAAGAAAGAGAGAGAGAGAGAGAGAGAGATCAATTTGTTGTTCCATTTATCTATGCACTCATTGGTTGATTATTATATGTGCCCTGACCGGGGATCAAACCCACAACCTTGGTTAATCGGGACAATGCTGTAACCAACTGAGCTACCTGGCCAGGCCAGCCAGAAATTAAATTGTAAAGAGTACTAGTAAGAATCCTGCATGTGCTTCATTTTAGGAACCGTCTATGTTCCCAGAATATATGGTATCTTGGGCCTGCTAAGAACTCTCATATACCTGCCAAGAACTCTCATATACTTGCTGCCAACATTTTTCCTCAGGTTGTACTGTGTCACTTTTGTCATGCTGGTATTAGACCTTTAAAGGTTCATCTTGTCAGATCAGGCTCCTACTGCAAATCATGTCCATTCTTGTTATCTTTCATTCATCCTTCCATCTTTGTCTGCACTCAAATTGTGGTATAACTGAGCCACGTAACACTGTAATATCTCTCTGGTACAAGCATATTTTCTAGCTCCCAAAATTTGGTAGGGACTATACACAGCATTCAAAAAAGTATAGCTCCTCTCCTCACAGAGTTTGCTTACTATTTTTGAGTATCTTTTCATGTACCTGTTGGCCATCTGTCTTCGTAGGAAAAGTGTTCAGATAAATGCAGATAAAATATTTCCAAGCTATTCATGACTTTGAAGGTGATTTTCCTTTTGAACGAAGAGCATATGATTACCTCTAAAATTATTGAAGTCCAGTACATGGCATCTGAGATCTAAGATGCTAAAGAAATGATGAGACCTCATTGGTATTATTAAAGAAGTCAAAGGTTCACAGTTATTCATGCCATGAGCCAGCAGCTAGGATTTCAAATAGAAAAGATCCACGCTGAAGCGATGTATTACGGCTTGGGGCCAGAACACCTTACTTCTTTGGTGGTGATACCTAGGTCTCCCTGTGTGAGACCTGGAGTCCCATATCCTAGTAGAGAACCATAGAGAGCCTTCTGAGTCCGAGCTGCAAGGCGTGTCTCAGAATAAAAGGGATGAGGTCCTCACCTCCTGGTCCAGGTCTGGATGGGATTCTGAGCTGAGGAAGTTGATGGAAAACACGTCCTGAATCCATGTGTGAAGGGACTCAGGTGGCCAGGCTTCCAAAGGATGTGAGGATCCTGTCCTCGGGTCACATCTGCTGAGAGATGGCCTGGCTTCCCAGCGGCCCCTGGAAGAGGGGATGTTGAGGCAGCTTCTCCAAGCCAGGCCGGCAGAGCCTTACCCCTGCCCTTCACAAGCCCGGCTTGGCTTGGCCTCACAGGCCTGGCGAGGTGGGTGCTCAGTAAGCCTGCTGACTGACCAATGCAGGGTGAGCAGAGGCCACTGGATTCTCTCTGCCCTGAGGGAGCATTGCTTTGCTCATCGGTGTTTTAGGTCACCAGTTTGTGGCGGTTCAGATAGAGTTTGAGAGGACAGCTATGAATTCACATCACTTGGTTATGGAGTTTTCAGAGTTCAAGTATCTGAAATCCTTTTATTGTGGGAACTTGGATGGGTGTTTTCCTCTCTTCCCAACCCCCATTTCTTGAAATCTTAAAAAGGATCACAGAGGAGAAAAAAATGGAATAACAAAACAGAGAAAATGACAACTGATTTGTTGTTCATAGCTCCTCTGAAAGTGGGAGAGAGCGCACGTGGGATGGCCTCAGCATTGTTCCGGGGACCTGCTGGCACAGAACAGTTCGGATTTCAGTGGGAGTGCAGCCGCCAAGGGCGATGAGCTGTTGTTCTCAGCCACCAACTCGCTTAGGAAATACCCAGTGTTCTGCAGGCCCATGTGCCTCATTGCAATAACCACCCAAACACAAAATATGTCTGTGCGCCCTTTCTTAAATAAATGGGACAAAAGACTGAGGTAGCCTTTTTTAAAAGAAATGTAGAGGCATAAGTCACCCATTCCCTCCCAAAATCACACATGTTGTAACTATAAACAGGAATGCGATGGCAGTTGAGTTACCTTCACTGTGATCAGCAGGATTGTAAAGAATGTGGTGATGATGCGGGTTTTAAAAAACACACACACAACCTGCGGTCTGCTGTTACCCCTCAGCTCTGATATTTTCCGTTCTGGAAAAGCCGTGTTGTGCTAGGCCTGGGGCATCGTTTCACCTGGGGTCAGTCCACATGCATTACTCACCGCCTCACACATTCTCATTCTCTGAATGCTAGCACTTCCTCCCATTGTGAGGAAGTTTATTAATAACTAATGTAACAATGAGGATGCCAGCTATCTCATCTCTCCATACAGACAAGTGGTCTGATCGGCGCCTGCCAGCTTTATGGCCGTGGCTTTGTTCCGCTCAAAACACACTGCCTTATGCTGGTATCAGTCATGTGGTTTTTGGTGTGTTGTTGTTCTCTTTGTCTTCATCCTTTCTTTTTTTGTTCTCACTTTACCCACTCCTGCATCTCTGTCCAGCATCTCCACATTCTCTGTTATGTAGCAGCTGCCTGTCCCCATAGCAGCAGGATGCCAAGGGCTTTCATTTTGGTCCTGACCTCCGGGCTCTGTAGATGGGCACAGCCCTGCAGCCACAGCCAAGGGCGTGTTCACGCTGGACCGTGCCACCAGTGAGGGCTGTGAAATCTCCTTCTGTGGGATGGATGTTTCTGGACTTGTTAGAGCAGGACAGGCCTGAGTCAAAATTGAGTAATAAAATGTTTGTTCCTTTCTACTCTGATATTGGGGAAATAAAACCCACTAAAGTAGTTTAGACTGATGTATTTATGCCTTCAGGTATTCCTAGTAAAGGAGTATTTGCCTACTAAAGAGAATCGAACAGAATGGCAATTTGTAACCTAAATGAATGATTTTCCAATGATGAAATTTTAAACACTGAAAAAGAAATACCACATCAGCTCTCACAGGCGTTGCTTTGTTCCCGTGTAGGCCAGCCCTCTCAGTATTGCAATAGAATAACAGTCTCGGAGCCAGAAAGATAAGCCCCTCATTTCACAGTTTAAGAAATGGAAATCGTATGAGTTACTCATAAATAGTAGTTTCAACTAGGTATTTTACCAGATGCTGCTGCTAATTTTTATGATCAACTATTCAATTTCTTCTCTCTCTCTTTTTCTCCCTCTCCCCCCCCCGCCTCTTCTCCCCCCTTCTCTCCCTGCCCTCTCTCATATTATAGTTGTGCTCTTCACCCTGTGGTGAAGGTGCCCGGAGCCCTGGCATCTGGCCACGTGAGAAAGCCATCCCAGACACTCTAGCTACCATCAAAGGTGCTTACCTTTCAAAGATCTTCCATTTCTACTGTTTCAAAGGAACTGTTTTATTTTTACAATTTCTGACCCTGATGACAAGTGTGCCAAGCATGCAGTTTTCATGCTAAAAATCACATTTATTCTCTGAACCCATCTCCAGGGACCACGTGTGTACCTTGAAATCTGCGGTGTGCCATTGTTTCATACTGTCTCCCAGGACATCTTTTAAGTGAGGGATTCGTAATTGAGGATGTGTATGGCAAATAAATATCTCTTCATCACATAGGAGAATTCAGATCCTTCCTGCACATTCACTCCTGGGTGTCTGCCAAAACTTGTCCTTACGACTTTTACAGATCTGCCGGGAATGTGCCTTATTTTATTATTTTCCCTGAAGGCCTATACAGATTGTCATTTCCTTCACTTACTTTCAGGACAACAGACTTCTTTCCTCTTTGGGGCGTGGTTTGTTTCAATTTCCCCTCCTCTCAGAGAAAAAAAGCACCCCTTCTTTCTTCTGAGATCAGTGGGCGGGTCATCAGTATTCCAGCTGTGTGACCACAGAGTGCCACGCTCCTGAGAACATGCTCTTCGTAGGATGCACGCTCATATCCTGCGCTGAGTAGTCAGGGGCTTTTGAAAGATTGGAGCAGATTCTCCCTCACAGCTGAACAAGGATATCCTGGAGGAGAGGAGATTGTGTGTGTGTGTGTGTGTGTGTGTGTGTGTGTGTGTGTGCACCCTCCCCCCATACACATACCACACACACACACGTCCTGCCCAGGGAGCTGGCTGCCCACTGGGGGAAGTCTGGAGTTCCCCAGCTGGATGGGGCAGTTTCTCCGGAAACTGCCAGAGGTAGCACAACAGGTTTCACCATATCTTCACCAATAAAACCTCCACAGCACCGGGCGCTCACTCAAAAGATTCCCAGATACCCACTGAAAATGACCTCTGACCTAGAGCACGTCACCCAGACTCTCCTGGCCCTGTTTGATAGAACTTACCTTCTTTGAGATCAGATCTTTTTCTCCTCTTCCCCGGCCAGATTATTGGTGGCCTATTTCTATAAAATCCTTTGGATTTTGATTGAAACATAATAAAGTAGCCAAAAACACACACAAGATTATATTTTCAGCCTAGTATCATTCAGATTGGTAGTTACTGTGCCATAACTGGGGTGGAGGGGCTCACTAGAGAACTGATCTGACGCTTAGTTTTCCTGCGGGTGAAACACAGGGAGCACCTCACCTGCGCAGACCAGACTAGGGTGACCGCCAGCTCCCAGGTTGTCTAATTGGTACCAGCCTGGGGTTCCTTCCCTGTGTGGCAGCTGTTGCCTCTCACCTTCCCGGGGCTTCTCTCCTGCCTCCCCCACGTGGGCAGCTTTTCGTGTTAGGACAGGACTCTCAAGGCTGGGATCCGGTCTAGTTATCGGTCTCCCACCCACCTGCACACGAAGGTGCTCCAGAGACATGTTTCATTGGCATGTCTGAAGAACCTCCCTGGTTCCACCTCCTCCTTCCTTCTCTGCATGTCCATCGGCGCAACACGTGGGAGGGGTCGGCGCTGGACATGCAGGTGTGACTGCACACTGCACCATTTACTACGGTGACTCAGCAGTCACCAAAACAGGAAGTTCCTACCCTTGTGGTGTTTCCATTCTAGGGGCAGTATAGCCCACACAGAGCCCAGTCGGAATCCCAGCTCTGCCTTCCTACCTCCCGGCTCTGCATGTCCATCCGCACAACACGTGGGAGGGGTCGGCGCTGGACATGCAGGTGTGACTGCACACTGCACCATTTACTATGGTGACTCAGCAGTCACCAAAACAGGAAGTTCCTACCCTTGTGGTGTTTCCATTCTAGGGGCAGTATAGCCCACACAGAGCCCAGTCGGAATCCCAGCTCTGCCTTCCTACCTCCCGGTGACTTCTATGAAAACGGGACTCTGTGTTTGTGACGATTAAATGAAGTGGAACATGTGGGAAGCTCCTGTAAGGAATTCTGTAAAAATCCACTTGCTTTTTTCCTTTCTGCTCACTAGTTGTCTGAATGTATGCATCCAGGAACACTATTTAATACAAATAACTACGAATATTCACGTAGCACCTATGTTCTGAACTCTGTTCTAAGCATCTGTCAAGTATTATCTCATCCAATTCTCCCAACCTTTGAAGAAGCCCTGTTTTTATTCCCATATTACAGGAGAGGATACTGAGATTTAGGTCATGTAACATTACCAGGCCCTTCAGCTAGTAAGTCGTGGAGCTGGGACATAAGCCCAGACCTGTTCCCTCTAAACTGCTAGACTGTGGACTTCAGCCTCAGGAAGCCACAGGATCAAGGTATGTTTTCCAAACCATATTTAGGTCACTCTTTCCTATACACTTGGTACTGCTCTAAACTTCTATTAACAACTAGAAAGTATTTATGTATTACTTATATCTTCCAAAAATATTCAAATCACCTCTGATGTTCTTTGCCTCCTGACCCATTCATTATGGGTAGACAGCCCTTTTGAAGTAACTTGGCCACTGTTTAGTCAGTTCATAAGCTTTGAGATCCCACTTCTGACTCCAGTAGTTTTCTATCTTCCTACTTTTATAGTCCCAAAGGCAGCTCCGATTAATCTGTTTAGCATACAAGTATTTGCTTTGGACTGTTGATAAGATGACGAAATAAATTCTTTACATGCTGGTTGATCATTAGACATTCCCTTCCAATTTGAGGCAAATTGTCGCAGTCACTGGGGAAAGACTGGAGTTGGCAGGGTGCCTGTCTTTTCTAGAGGCGGGAATCGTAAGGGAAAGAGGGAAGGTGGCACTGGATGTGAGGATACTTTTGTACAAGCTGCAAAAATCACCGCCAGAGGCACGAGGGAACTGCCTAAGTAAGTGGTTTATTAAGTAATAGATTCTTCAGGTTTGGAGGGCTCTTGGAGGTTGGTTAATTGGTCATTTCTAGAAGGGAACATCATGACTACCAGAGTTAGTAACCCGAGGCTTTACACATTCAATAGCAGGTCTGTGATGGAAATCCGGGTCTCTTTCCTGTCCTTCACTGCCCCTTTCAAAGACTAGACTTACACTTTTTAATTTCTGAGGGGCTAAATTTATACCCTTGGAAGCAGGTCTGTGATGGAAATCCGGTCTCTTTCCTGTCCTTCACTGCCCCTTTCAAAGATTAGACTTATACTTTTTAATTTCTGAGGGGCTAAATTTATACCCTTGGGGTGTTCTTGCCGATTTGTGTGGGTTAAAATAAGTGGAAATGGATAAATCGTGGTAACAGAGAGTTTCTGTACCTTTAGGCAAGTCTATGTGCTGATTTGAAATGATTTCTGTGTCTAGAATCACTTTGGACATGGTCACAATCCTTTAGTTTGTTAAGATTCCCATAGACCAGAGCCCCTGAGGCCCTTCCCTGATTGGGTGTCTCCTGGAATCACTGTCTCTTCAGGGAATTAGCTGGGAATCTCTGCCTCCTGCTTTCTGGCTAACTTGCTGGCCTCCCTTTAGGAAGTCAGCTGTGCCATTCAGGGGATGCCTAGAGGGTTGTTGTGGATGCCGTGGGAATCTCCTCAACATCACAGACCACTTGGGGCTCCTTCTCTGATGCCCTTGGGTTTCTTTCTATGGAACCGTTACTGAGGCATCATTGTCACTAGGAACTTGGCCACTTCTCCTCATGATTGGCATATTTGCCTGGTTGCAGGTAACGTCCCACAGGCTTAGATCCCACAAGCTCTGAAATAAAGTCACCTGGAGAACTCAGAGCCCTTGTCCAAGAGCAGGGGATTTTCCTTTAGAGAAACAGAGGCACTGGGAACCTCTTTCAGATGCAATCTGACATGAACTTGAATGCATATCTCCTTGAGCAATGGTGAAGAGGTGGTCTCAATGATTTCTCTCTCTAATTCTGTGGTGTGTGTGTGTGTGTGTGTGTGTGTGTGTCTGTCTGTGTGTGTGTGTGTGTGTGTGTGTGTGTGTGTGTGTGATGTACATGTAGGGATATATATGCACTCACTCATGTTAAATCTTCACCCAAGGTTGAGGAGTTACCTATTTATTCCAGGCACACACAGTGGTGTCATATGCATTATTTCACTTAGTCTTTACAATAGATTAAGGAGGGCAGGTCAGTATCCCAAGGTCACACATCTAGTAAGTGGTTTAGAGTTCATCAAACTCAGAACTGTCTGACCCTCCACTCAGGTATCGTTATGGCTAAAATGGAAATCCACATGGCCAGCCCAGGCTGGCTCAGTTTGCAGAGATTTAACTTGGTGCCCTGCACCACATTTCTCATGAAGCCATATCCAGAATAAAGGAGTAAAAGAGCTAGACTTAGTGGTGCCAGACATGAAGAGGGCCTCTTGAGCCATCTAGTCTGTCTTATGTGGGTTGGGTATTTAGGTTAATTATTATGAATAAAATAATTTAGGTAGTGCTAATGAGCCCTATAACTCAAGACCAAAGCTTAACTAATCCCACAACTGGAGACAAAATGATCTAAAAACATTGTGCTTTACCTCCCAGAGTTTAATGTTGTGTGACTTTTGCCATCCTTGAACAGATTAATTCTTATATTTGACTGCATCCAGCATCATTTCCTATGGAGAGGCTAGGCGGTGTGAAAGGGGAAAACAATGAAGTTTTCACGTGAGCTAGAGATCCTTTCATCTTTCTTGGACCCAAGTTTCCCCAGGCCTGTTTTTTCAGTCCAAAGTATGACTTCCTTCCAGTATTATTTTACATTCTTATTAATTCTTCAGATGATAGAACAGAGCATACCTCATAAGTAGTTCCTGTGTTCTCAAATGTAATTGGTGACTATGACGACGAGAACCAGAGAAGATTCAAAGTGACTTAGTATGTGATATTAGATGGATGTAAACTTGGAGATAGTACTGATAGCATGGGGTAATGGACTTAAGGAAGGAGAGCACTTGGACTGAACCATTCAAAAAGGGGAGCCTGTCTGGCTGTGTGTTGCATGAACATAACACCATGTGAATTTAGTGTCTAAGAAACATGAGGTAATGGAGACTTCCTAAGAGGCACACTTTTGCTCAGGATTGCTGTTGAGTTTGGAAACCTGTGATTGAAGCATGACAAAATCCAAAGAAGAGGTACCAAAATGATTAAAGGTTTGGAAGGTAGGCACTATAAAGAAACGACTTACAGGTACTAGATTTCTTTACCAAGATGAGGTACAACTTGACTAGAGCATCCAAGTGTGACTGACAACATTTGTTTGTTTGTTTATTCCAGTTAATACTTACGAGCCACTGTGGAGGCATAAAGATTATACTCTCCTGCAGTTACATATTTTCTCTATTTCACACTAGAATGGGGTGAGGGAGAAAAAAAGCCCAAATTGGAGTCAAAATATACTGATACTGATTGTTTTCTTTGTGTTGAGTTGTATGTATATTTTCAATATTAATCCCTTATCATTGATGAAAACCTTCTTCCATTCAGTAGGCTGTCTTTTTGTTTTATTAATGGTTACCTTTGCTGTGCAAAAACTCTTTAGTTAAATGGAGTCCCACTTGTTTAATTTTCCTTTTTTTCCTTTGCCTAAAGAGACATATTGAAAAAACAATTACCAAGAATAATATGTAACTTCTACTAACTATGTTTGGTTCTAGGAGTTTTATGGTTTCACGTCTTACATTTGTTTTTAATCAATTTTGAATTTATTCTTGTATATGGTGTAAAAAAGTGGTCTATTTTTTGCATATATCTGTCCATTTTTCCCAAAACTATTTATTGGAGACACTATCTTTATCCCATTGTATATTGTTGCCTCCTTTGCCACGGATTAACTGACCATATGGCTGTGGATTTATTTCTGAGCCTCATTCTATTTCATTGATTTATGTGTTTGTTTTTATGCCAGTACCATGCTGTTTTGATTACTATAGCCTTGTACTATAACTTAATATCAGGTAGCATAATTCCTCCAACTTTGTTGTTCTTTCTCAAGATTGCTATGGGTATTCAGGGTCTTTTGTGGTTCCATGTAACTTTTAGGAATATTTGTTCTAGTTCTGTGAGAAACACCATTGATATTTTGGTAGGAATTGCATTGAATCTGTAAATTGCTTTGGGTAGTATGGACATTTAAACAATGTTAATTCTTTCTATCCATGATCATGATATATGATTACATTCATTTGATTCTTGTTTTCTTCTTCAATGTCTTATAATTTTATGAGGACAGGTCTTTTACCTCCTTGTTAAATTTATTCCTGGGTATTTTATTTTATTTTGATGCAATTATAAATGGCATTGTTTTCTTAATTTCTCTTGCTGATAGTTCATTATTGAAGTATAAAAAGACAACCAATTTCTGAATATTAACTATGTATTCTACCTTGCTGAATTCATTTATCAGTTCTAATAGTCTTTTAGTGGAATCTTTAGGGTTCTCTTTGTACTCTTTGTATGTATCATATCATCTGCAAATGACAGTTTTACTTCTTTCTAATTTGGATGCCTTTTATTTCTTTTTCTTGTCCGATTGCTGTGGCTAGGGCTTCCAATACTATTTTCAACAAAACGGTGAAGGGTAGATATCTTTGTCTTGTTCAAGATCTTAAAGAAAAATCCTTCCCCTTTTCACTATTGAGTATGATGTTAGCTGTGGGTTTGTCATATGTGCCCTTTATTATGTTATGGTCCGTCTGTCTTCACCTTGATGAGAGTTTTTATCATGAATGGATGTAAGATTTTGTCAATACTTTTTCTGCATCTATTGATATGGTCATTTTTGTTTATGTGGTACATTATATTTACTGACTTGTGAATATTGTACCAACCTTGCATACCAGGAACAAATCCCACTGATCATGGTATATGATCTTTTAATATATTGTTGAATTCAGCTTGCTAATATTTAGTTAAGGATTTTTACATCTAAGTTCATCCTTGATTTGGCCTAAAATTTTCTTTCTTTGTAGTGTCTTCATCTGTTTTTTTTTTTTTAAATTTATCTTTATTGTTGAAAGTATTACAGATACCCCCTTTTTTTCCCCATTGACCCCTTCTAGCCCACATCCACCCCCACCCCAGGCCTTCACCACACTATTTTCTGTGCCCATAGGTTATACATATGTGCATACAAGTTATTTGGTTAATCTCTTCCCACCCACCCCCATCTTCCCTCTGAGATTCCACAGTCTCTTCCATGCTTCTATATATCTGGATCTATTCTGTTCATCAGTTTATTTTGTTCCTTAGATTCCACATATGAGTAGATCATATCATACTTGTTTCTCTCTGACTGGCTTATTTCACTTAGCATAATACTTTCCATGCTGTCTCAAAGGGTAAGACATCCTTCTTTTTTACTGCTGCATAGTATTCCATGGTGTAAATGTACCATGCCTTTTTATCTACTCATCTACTGATGGGCACGTGGGCTGTTTCCAGACCTTAGCCATTATAAATTGCTATAAACATAAGGGTGTATTTATTCTTTCTTATTGGTGTTTTGGGTTTCTTAGGATATATTTCTAGAACTGGGATTACTGGGTCAAATGGCAGTTCCATTTTTAATTTTTTGATGAAACTCCATACTGTTTTCCATAATGGCTGCACCAGTCTGCATTCCCACCAGCAGTGTACTAGGGTTCCCTTTTCTCCACATCCTCGCCAGCGCTTGTCATTTGTTGATGTGTTGATGGTAGCCATTCTGACAGGTGTGAGGTGATCCCTCACAGTGATTTTAATTTGTATCTCTCTGGTGATTAGTGACTGAGCATTTTTTCATATGTCTCTTAGGAAACTCTGTGTCCCCTTTGGAAAAGTGTCTATTTAGGTTTTTTGCCCATTTTTTAATTGGATTGTTTGTCTTCCTTTTATTAAGTTGTATGAGTTTCTTATATATTTTGGATATTAACCCCTTATCAGATGTATCATTGCTAAATATCTTCTTCCTTTTCATTGTATTAATGGTTTCTTTTGCTGTGCAAAAGCTTTTTTTTTTATTTTTTAATTTTTTTCATGCGGCCCAAAGGGGCAAGAAGAGAGTTTAATCAGGGGAGGGAGGATCTGCCGGAATAAGAAAAGGTACAGGGAGCATGGGATCAGAGGAGCCAGAGCGGGTGGGAAGACCCAACCAGGAGTCTGAGAGGACTCACCTGTCCACCTCTGGCACAGGCACTGCACTGACAGACAGGGGAACAGTGGCCTCTCTCAGCTGGGCGGGCTTGAAGTAGCCCCTGTGGTCAGAGGTTGCCTGGCTTTCTGGCTCTAGCTCCTAGGCATGGCTGGTAGCCATGTTCAACCCTGGTCCCCATCAAGTACTGGGTGGCCATTTTTAGGCAGAGCTCAGGAAGCTGGCCACCGCTTCTCCTGGACCCAAGGAGGCTTGAGAATCATAGGGCAAGGGAGACGAACTGGAGTCTGAAACATCCCTCCATCCCGTGGGGTGTCTTGGGGGAGGAACAGTAGTCCCCTTCTGGCTCCAGGCCTGCCCAGACCCACAACGACTAATAAGGTACAATTACTGGGACCCGTCACAGCCACTGGAGTGTGGGTTGTTTGTTTAAAAAAAAAAAAAGACAAAAAGGTTACAGTTTCTACAAGCACAGAGTTTAAGTTTCAAGATATTTTAAAAAATCTGTGCCAGCCCGGGGACTGAACAGCAGAAGCCAGCCTGACCAGGCGCGTGTGGCCTTGGGGCAGGTCCACTGCTGCATTGTTGCTAGCTAGCACGCACACCACCGCCTCCCACATCCAATGCCCACCCCACTCCAGGTCCCCTCCTCCGCTTCCTCTGCTGCTCCGAGAAGTGACTCCAGGATGCATTCGCAGAGACACGGATCTATGGGGAAGGCCATGAGATCCAGCCAGATGTTTAAAAATTCTTGAGGAACTCCTCAGCCACAATGCTGGCATGGGTGTTGACCGACAGCTTCGTCTCCCTGATCTATTTGTCGATCTTTTCCATGAAGTGGATTACAAAGTCCAACAACTTATGTTTATATATCTGCTCTGTGTGGAAGCTGGTGATCAGAAAACTGATGTCATACCCTCCACTGGTTTCCTTGGAAGAATAAAGAAATTCTCTGCTCGCTTCACCATGAATCACATGAACTTGTGGCATAAAATCTCAATCTCATCAGCCTGTTTCACAGCATTGCTGACCTACACAGAGCTGATGGAGCCCTCAATCAGAATCTTTTCCTCCTCATTCCTGCTGATGGTCACAGGCTAAAACAGGAGCTCTTTGCTACTCCTGACCTCCACCTTGGGCTTGTAGTGTCTTTCCACAACCTGGGAAGAGGAGTTCTCCTGCAGTGTGCCTGCACAGCACTCAGGTAGGGCTGAGAGTTCAGTCATCCCGGGCACTGGCTGGGCCAGAAAGCAGAGGTGCAGCAGTGGCTTTTTATTTTGATGTAGTTCCATTTGGGGAAATTGAACTGGAATGTGTTGTTTACCTCTGGACAGGATGCAAAGGTAATTTCCCAGGTTCTTGTCCAGGTGGATTCGAAAAATGAAGCCATGGACAAAAGGTGGTATAGGAAAAGGTGGGAATGTATTGGGAAACAAGCAGACTCTCACGTGGGTAGGGGGAGAGAGACCCACTAAGTCCCTCTTTTCTAAGGTTTATAAAGGCTGCAGTTCTTTGTGTCCTGATATCCCCTCTGATTGGTCACTATAGCAGCTTCAGAGCTCGAACCCCACGTGGGGTTCCCTCTTTTTCTCTCTTTTGTTTTTCTATTCCCTGTGGCCTTCCTCTTTATTCTGTGAATGAGTAGCTTCCTCTCCCTTCTTTCTGTAAATGTATCCTTTTGGCAGCTCCCAGCCCCTTGTTCTGTGCATGTATGCCTTCTGGCAGCTCCCAGCTTTGCAGCCCCGTGGTTCTCCCCCATGGGCCCCCTAATTCCTGACACTTCCTAAACCTGCCTATTTTACCCCTAAAAACTCTTTTCACTAGATGTATCAGCAAACATATTGCTATGAGAGAGATCTGAGATTTTGCTGCCTATAGTTTCTTCTAGGATTTTTATGGTTTCACAAGTTACATTTAAGTCTTTTATCCATTTTGAGTTTATTCGTGTGTATGGTGTAAGTTGGTGGTCTGGTATCAGTTTATTTTTGCATGTATCTGTCCAATTTTCTCAACACCATTTATTGAAGAGACTGTCCTTACTCCATTGTATGCTCTTGCCTCCTTTGTCAAATATTAATTAGCTTAATGGCTTGAATCTCTGTTCTGTTCCATTGATCTATATGCCTGTTCTTGTGCCAGTACCATGCTGTTTGAGTACAGTGACTTTGTAGTATGACTTGATATCCAGCATTGTGAACCCTCCAACTTTGTTCTTCTTTGTCCAGATTGATGTGGCTATTCGGGGTCTTTTTGGTTCCATATACATTTTTCGGGTATTTGTTCTAGATCTATAAAATATGTTGTTGGTATTTTAATAAGGATTACATTGAATCTATAGATTGCTTTGGGTAGTATGCACATTTTAATGATGTTAATTCTAGAAATCCATGAACATGATATATATTCTTCCGCTTGTTTATATCTTCCTCTCTCTTTTTTCAACATCCTGCAGTTTTCTGAGTACTGGTCTTTTAACTCTTTGTTTTCTTGATATCTTTTAAGTGTATTCCTAAGTAACTTAATTTTTTTTTTTTTGCAATGGTAAATGACATTGTTATTTTTGTTTGTTTGTTTGTTTTGTTTTAGTTTCTCTTTCTGAGAATTCATTATTAGTGTATAAAAATGCCATCAGTTTCTGGGTGTTAATTTTGTATCCTGCTACATTGCCAAATTCTTGTATTACACCTAGTAGCTTTTTGGTGAAGTCCTTAGGGTTTTCTATGTACGATATCATGTCATCTGCGAATAATGATAGTTTTTCTGCTTTCCAATTTGGATGCCTTTTATGTTTTCTTCTTGTCTGAAAGCTGTGGCTAAAGCTTCTTGTATGATGTTGAATAAAAGTGGTGAAAGTGGACATCCCTGTCTTGTTCCTGTTCTTAGGAAAAATGGTTTTAGATTTTGCCCATTGAGTATGATGTTGGCTGTGGGTTTGTCATATATGGCCTTTATCATGTTGAGATATACTCCCTCTATTCCCACTTTGCTGAGATTTTTTATCAAAAATGGGTGTTCTTCCCCTAAATTTTTTGAACATCCTTATAATCATTGTTTTGAACTCTGTATCTGGTAGATTGATTCTTCCATTTCATTTAGTTCTTTCTCTGGGGATTTCTCCTGTTCCTTCATTTGGGTGTGTTTCTTTGTCTGCCCACTTTGGATGCCTTTCTGTAAATGTTTCCACAT
This sequence comes from Myotis brandtii, assembly GCF_000412655.1. Taxonomy (NCBI): domain Eukaryota; kingdom Metazoa; phylum Chordata; class Mammalia; order Chiroptera; family Vespertilionidae; genus Myotis; species Myotis brandtii. The sequence continues at coordinate 1,555,332 of NW_005370156.1, forward strand.
ATTAAGTAGATCTACTGTGCCTCCCAGTCTTGGTAGGTGGTCTTATGTCGTAGGTATCTTGTGAAGGTTAGTGACACAGTCTCCCTGTTCACCTAAGCCAAGTACATCAGGAATGTCCCTTTGTGGGTCATGTGAGAACTCCTGTGGTAGTTGAATCTTGATTGCAGTTGGCCATCCATGGGTGGCATTGACCCTCAGGCTGGCTGATTGTGGAGATCGATCCTGACCACAGTTTATGAGCTGCTGTGCAGGGGCTGATGCAACAAAGTGGAATTTGCCCCAGCAGGGTCCAGTGCCTTTTGAGCTCTTCCTTTTGGTGTGCTGCTTGTGGAGCTAATGGATTGTGCTCTGATATGGTCTGAATCCAGCTACTGTGTTTATTGGTTCTGGGGCCTTCTGGAGGGACTCCAGTGCAGGTCAGTGTAAGGCATTGCCTATTGCAGGCCCGGGACTACCTGTTTGGAATTACAAAGTGATCCACAGTTTTGTTGCTGCCTCTGCTAGGACTGGGTATCTGTGGAAGGGGCCAAGCTACACACCAAGGCAAGCTGACACCAGATCAGAGCCCAGGAACAGATCAACAAAATGTCCAAGTCACCTTGATATCCGCCTCCACTTGCCCACTGCCTGTTAGGCTCAGTCATTGAGAGAGCCTCTGGCCATAGGCAAGTTGCATTAGTAGGTTTTCAGTGACACACAGGTAGGCGTGAGTGGTGTTCACCAGATTCATACAGATTCAAACTCAGTGCTAGTGGTGGGTCTGAGGTCACTTAGCAAAAGTCTCAGGGTACACCAAAATCGGGTGCCCACAGACTTTTGTGGTAGGTTGGAGTGTCAGGGAATTGTCAGGATGAGGCCAGCTAATTAAGATTTGGCAGTGTGAAGGGAGTGCTCTGCACAAGAACAACATCCCCTGTGGGGCCTGTTATGGAAAAATGGTTCCTGCCCTAGAGCCACACAACTCAGTCTTCCTGCGAATCTGCCTCGGCCTCCTTGTGAGCCTTCCAACAGAGTCTGCACCAAGGGTCCAGGCTGGCCAGAGCCAGCTTTCTCCAGCGCAGGGCATGAGCTCATTAGGATGGGACCACCAATATTCGAACATGGGGCTGGTGGATCTCCCATGGGGGACAGTCAGGGCCTATAATGTGTGGGAGGTGGGTTGGGTATGGCCCCCACTCCAGAGCCACAGAAGTCAATCTCTGACATCCCTGAGTTCTCTCTCAAGAGTCCTCGAAAAAAGTCTACACCATGGGCTCTGCAGCAGCTGACTCCTCCCTCAGGGTATGAGCTCTGCGGGTTGGGTGACTGGGAATTGGGAGGGTGGGTTTAGTGCATTCCTTCAGGCTGAAGCAGTATGGAGGTGCGTGCTCAACCAAGGAAAGATAGCAACTGTGGAAAGTATAGGAAGGGACTGAGCACTGGGACCCAGCCCTAGCCTTTCAGCTCTCACCCTGGAGCCACACAACCCAGTCTGTACTTATACAGCTCTGGTTCACTTTGTTCTGCTCTTGCTGGCCCTTTAAGGAGGAATCTGGGTTTCTAGAAGACTGCTGTTTCTCTTTGGGGGATAGAATCCCCACTGATTTTCTCAGCCAGATATTATGTGGACTTCTCTTCCTGGCTGGTGCTCTGGGCTGGGGAGCCTGGAGCGGGATGGAGATTCCATGCTCCTCAGGAGGGATTCTGGCAGCTGAGATATCTGTCCATGTTCTCAACCACCACACTTGGGTTTGAGGACAGTCCTTTTCCTGTCTCTTCCCTTCCTACAAGTAACGATGTGTCTTCTTCTGTAAAACCTTGGTTATAAAACTTTTGTTTAGGCCCTAGCCAGATAGCTCAGTTGCTTAGAGTGCCGTCCTGATATGCCAAGGATATGGGTTTGATCCCCAGTCAGGGCACATACAAGAAAAAACCAATTATACATAAATATGTGAGACAACAAATCAATCTCTCTCTCTCTCTCTCTCTCTCTCTCTCTCTCGCTCTCTTCCCCTCCCTCCCTCCCTCCCTTCTTTTTTCTTTCTAAAATAAAAAATAATTAGTGTAGTTATTGCCATTTTATTCATTGTTTTCTGATTATTTTATTTCTTCTCTGTTCCTTTCTTATTCAGTTACTCTTCAGTTGGTTATTCAGGTTGATTGTTCTATAATTTATTTATAATTCCAATTTGGACCTGGGAGGAGGTGGGTGTAACTTCTACCTACTCCACTGCCATCTTTTTTAACCACTTGATGTGATTTCGGTATTCTTAAATTTAATGAGACTTGTTTTGTGGCATAATATGGGGTCTATCTGGAAAATGTTCCATGTGCTTTTTAAAAGTGTATATTCTGCTGCTTTGGGCTTAAATGTCCTAAAAATATCAAATTGTCCAATGTGTCACTTAAGGCCACTGTTTCCTTTTTATTTTCTGTCTGAATGATCTATGCATTTATGTTGAAGGGGTGTTACAGTTCTGTGAGGGAAAAAAGATCCCTAACAAATCAACTCTCTCTCTCTCTCTCTCTCTCTCTCTCTCGCTCTCTTCCCCTCCCTCCCTCCCTCCCTTCTTTTTTCTTTCTAAAATAAAAAATAATTAGTGTAGTTATTGCCATTTTATTCATTGTTTTCTGATTATTTTATTTCTTCTCTGTTCCTTTCTTATTCAGTTACTCTTCAGTTGGTTATTCAGGTTGATTGTTCTATAATTTATTTATAATTCCAATTTGGACCTGGGAGGAGGTGGGTGTAACTTCTACCTACTCCACTGCCATCTTTTTTAACCACTTGATGTGATTTCGGTATTCTTAAATTTAATGAGACTTGTTTTGTGGCATAATATGGGGTCTATCTGGAAAATGTTCCATGTGCTTTTTAAAAGTGTATATTCTGCTGCTTTGGGCTTAAATGTCCTAAAAATATCAAATTGTCCAATGTGTCACTTAAGGCCACTGTTTCCTTTTTATTTTCTGTCTGAATGATCTATGCATTTATGTTGAAGGGGTGTTACAGTTCTGTGAGGGAAAAAAGATCCCTGCCACACAACTCAATCTCTCCCAGAGTCTTCCCATATTATGACTGTATTACTGCTGATTTCTCCCTTTATGTTTGTCGATATTTGCTTTATATATTTAGGTGTTCCTATGTTGGATGTGTAGATGTTTACAAGGGTTAAATCCTCTTATTGTAATGATACCTTTATCATTATGAAATGTCCTTCTTTGTCTGTTATTACAGCTCTTGTTTTAAAGTCTATTTTGTCTGAGATAAGTATTACTACCCCAGCTTTATTTTTTCAGTTTGCACAAAATATCTTTTTCTATTCCTTTACTTTTAATCTCTGTGTGTTTTTCAGTATGAAGTGGCTCTCTTATAGGCAGCATATGTGCAGGTCTTATTTTTTATCCATTCAGCTACCCTGTGTCTTTTCACGGAAGCATTTAATTCATATACATTTAAAGTAATTATTGATAGGTGTGTAGTTATTGCCATTTTATTCATTGTTTTCTGATTATTTTATTTCTTCTCTGTTCCTTTCTTATTCTCTTGCTCTCTTCTCTTGTATGTTGATGACTTTCTATAGTGTTTTGTTTGTTTTCTTTTCTCTTGTATATCTCTCTTGTGGATTTCTGATTTGTGGTTACCATGTGCCTCATATGTACCAAGCTATGTTTATAGCAGTCTATTGTAAGTTGATGGTCACCTATGTAGTAGGTGTCCTGTGAGGCCCAGTGGCACAATTTTCCTGTGCACCTGAGCTAGGTGCTCTAGGAGTGTCCCTTGTGTGGTCTCTTGTTGTAGTTGAACTTTGATTCCTGTTGGCACATCAGTCAGTGGTATTGACCCTCAGGTGGACTGGCTGTGAAGGGAGAGCTTGTACATTGGACAAGCTGTCATACAGGAGCTGACCCCACAGATTGGGAGTTGCTTTAGCAGGGCTCTAGTGCCAGCTGAATCGGCCCTTTGAGTGTGTTTGTGGAGCTGGTGGAGGGGTGCTCTGCTGTGTTCTGCAGCTAGCCACTAGGTATATTGCTCTGGAGTCTCTTGGGAGAGGCTCCAGTGCAGGCCTACATTAGCCACCATTTGTGGCCGGTTTAGGGCCACCTGGTGGGAGCTACAAAGTTATCTGCAGTTGATTGCTTCTTGTGTTGGACTTGGAGGCACTTGGGAGCGGCTATGCTGTGAACCAAGGCCAGCTGACACTATTGTTTGGATTGGGACCCTTTGGTAGACACCACAATATGAGCTGAGGCCAGCTGCCACTTACTTGAAGTTATGTTCCAGGCCTACGTTGGCCGTAGCTTATGCCAGGCTTGGGGCTGCTTAGAAAAAGTACAGGGCACACTGAGGCCAGCTGCTTCTTGTTTGGGGTTTGTGAATCTTTGAGATATTTTAAGAAAGTCTTTAGTGTGAGCCAAGGTAGGCTGCTCCTATGGAAAATCTGCTGGAAGCCACTGGGACTGGGTGTGTGAATTGGGTGGGGTCCCAGGGAATCACCAAGGTGGGGCAAACAGTGTTATCCAGGTTACTGAAGAGCTCAGATTTGGTGCCCACCTGTACCAGTTGGCTGGATTGGGAGAGGTCTCAAAGGAGCAGTGGTGCCTGCCAGCATTTCAGTCTCCATAACTCCAAAACCTGCCTCCATCCTCACCTTGAATCTAGTCAATTCAGTTCCTCCCTGTACATCAGTTGCTTTTTGAAATGCTGCCACTGAACTGAAGCCCAGAGTGAGTGAGCTTATGAACAAGTTGAGTCTGTGCTCTGGCTCTTTAGGAGGACACTTGGGTCTACAGCAGCCCTCCATCTCACCTGGATCCAATTCCTGCTGCTTTTCACAGACAGATGTTGTGGGGACACCTCTTCCCAGCACTGGTGCCTGGGAGTAGGGAGCCTGGGGCCACTCACTCCTCTGAGAGGACCTCTGCAGCCGATGTCCCTCTCGATTCCTAATCGCCACGCGTGGGTGTGGGACCTGCCTGTTCTGCGTTTCCACCCCTTTTACCAATCTCTTTGTGGCTTCTTCTATATATGTTTAGTTATAGGACTTCTATTCAGCTAGTCTTCAGGTGGTTCTTCATGTAGGTTCTGAATTTTGCTTTAATTTTGATGTGGTTGTGGGAGGAGGCAAACACAGCATTTCCATCATCTATCTTGACTGGAAGCCCTCTGAGATGTCTTCTTTACCATTGGGAGAAACTGACCAATTGACTAGGAATTCTGATTAGATTATTCTCATATCTGTTATTCACTGAATTGTTCAAAAATGCTTTACATGGAAATACAGTTGCTAACCCCCCCTTTCCCAAAAGTCCTGCTCGAATTTTTATTGGTATTGCAATGATTCTGTTAATTCCTGAAGTACTGACATCTTTATGGTGTCAAGCTTCGAATCCACAACTACCTACGTCTCTCTATTATTTCAGGTCTGTAATTTATTTTTCAGCAAAAATTTTCATTGTAGAGATCTTGCATATTTTTCATTAGATTCCTCCCTAGGTGTTCGATGTTGTTTGATTCTGTTGCAACTGGCATCATGTGAGGCCTTCGAAGGCACACTCAGTATCACCTGTCCGTGTCTAACACTCTGCCCACCATGGGCATGAGAAGCCAAGTAATACTCAGCCTTTCCTTTTCCAGGAGCCAGTGCACCTTGCCTACCCCAGCAAAGTGAAAGGGTATAATAGCTTCACTGCAGGAAATTTCAGAATCCAAACATTGCAGCCAAGAATGTGCTTTCTTCTAACCTACATCTCTCCGGTTGGCATTTCAGCTTATTGTCCTCTAGTTTGGTTCACAGTGTGCCTTCCACAAAGATTTCATATCTATCAGTCTGCTATTTGAATCATCATTCAGATAGTTCTGCCACATTGTAAAACTATGTGTTGCTCTTATTAAGAGGGAATTTGCTCATGATATAGTATTAAGTTAAAAAACACAATAAAAATCTAATTTTATTTTTTAAATGTATGGCTTAGATAAACAGGTTAAAAGAAAATGTATGACAGTGGTTATCTTTGGGTGCTTAGCTTCTGGACTATTTTGATACATGTCTGCATTTCCAAAACGTTAATGTTAAACATGCATTTTCTTTGTACTGAGCAAAAAAAAATATATATATATATATATATACACACACACACACACACACTAGTATATATATGTCAGCATCTGTTTTGTTAATCCTTACCTGAGGATATTTTTTCCATTGAAATTTTAGAGGGGGGGAGAGCGAGAGAAACACTGATTGGTTGCCTCCAGCATGTGCCCTGACTGAGGCAGTGACCCTGTGAAACCTGGTACATGCCCTCAACGGAGATTCGAACCTGGGACCCTTTGATGCGCAGGCTGATGCTCTAACCACTGAGAAATACCAGCCAAGGCAAACCATCAGCATTTTTGAATGGAAAAAAAAATTAAATTATGTATTAAAATTACTGGCTTGAATTTTACTTTCCCCTTCATTGTACAAAGTCTATTAAACATCACTAGTGAAGTTAAAACAGGTATCTGACATATCTTAAGATAATCAAGAAAGTGAAACTTCTTTTCCAGACGTGTAAATTTTCCTGCCAGTGCCCCTGGTCAGCTGTAAAGTCCACTACTTGCTGAGAATTCTCTCCTCACACTTGGAACCTTGCAACACCTGTTTTATTTCACACTTTCTTGATTCCTGAGGCAAATCCCAGGTCCACAGTGTAGGCTCCAGTTAAATTTCTTAGTGGTCCAGATGTGTGTCCCCCGCTGAGCTGGCCTAGTAACCCCACTGTTTATTGACAGGTTCTCAGGAATCGGATAGCTCTCAGTCCGCCAAGAAAGACATGCTGGCTGCCTTAAAGTCCCGGCAGGAAGCGCTGGAGGAAACGCTGCGCCAGCGGCTGGAGGAGCTCAAGAAACTCTGCCTCCGAGAAGCCGTAAGCAGTTACTGTTGCTGCCTGGGGAAGTCTGTATTGTCTGAGCCCTCATCCCCTTCACAGACTTACACAGGGGAGTGGGTTACAAAGAGATCATAGGAGGCAAACAAGAGCTCCTGACACACAAACGTTGGAAATAGCCAACCCCTGTCTTGTGCCCCATCAGAAACAGAAGTGGTGACGTTCCTGGGACACCAGGGTACCCGTGCAAGCTGAGTCTCAAGTGGGACCTCACTAGAGACCAGTCATGGTAGCACCTGTAAATAATAATGTTTGCACGGTGCCCCTTAGTTCATAAAGCATTTTCTCATATGTTATTACCTCCTTGACTGGAGTGGTTTGCCACCATTTTCTAAGACTTTGTGTCTGAGTTGATTGTTGTGGCTTTTGTTCCCTTGAGGCTGTTTCAGATACTATATCTTTGGAAATCATGCTGAAAAGAATCACTGGGAAGCAATAAAGAAACAGGATTTCACTTGATATATAATTCCCTTTAAAACTCATCTGATGTGACACTCTTTTTTTTTTTAAAAAAAATGAAGTCTTAGCCTAGTGATATCTTTAAGTTTTATGCATAGAACATTCCTCAAGCTCCTGTCTGCACTGGTCTCAGGTTTCATTGGGACTCAGAGGCTGTGACAGGCCACTGTTGTATTTATTTGAATGTCCGCTTCCACCTTCTTTTGTATATTCTGCAGTTCTCTGTTAGCATGTTTGATGAATTGAACTTTTAATGTCATACATCTTACTGTGCATGTGTGTGTGCATGGACATGCGTATGCATGTGCTTGCACCTGCACAGGATAGGGCGGGAGCCCTCCAGGGAGCCATTGTAGTTCATATAATGTTACACAGAGCGATACTGGTGAACAGTTGAGAATCGGAAGTATAAAGAGGCTCCCAGACTGTATTCCCCTGCCCTCAGTAATAGTGCCTTGCCCCAGGCCAAATGAACCAGGGGCTTAGAATGAAATCACATTACATTTCCACTTGGCTTAATTAGGTACTGGATTGATTGAAACCGGAGCCAACTCAAACCAGACCCACATTAGCACAAACCCACTGCAAATCTTAGGAAAGCACATGCCTGGAGGGAGGAAGGGAGAGAGGGAGGGGTCCCCAGCAAGGTTTTCCTTGATGTCCCAAGACTCCCAGGGAAAGGTGTGGCTCTTTGGTGATGACCAGCATGTCCTCCTCTGGTTTGCAGCAGCCACCAGCATTTGTATAAAGAATATGCTTAAAAAATTTAAAAAGTATGGCTTTGGGCGTCTGCATTTAATAATTTGTAAAGACTTGTTTTGTTTTTAATAGACAATGTCCCTAAACCCAGCAGGGAGTCAGCATCAGAAAATTGGAGAAACATGTCAGGGCAGAGTTAGCATGTGTTAAAGAAGGTCTCACTGTGTCTCTTAAAACTAAAAGCAATTATCAGGAAAACAAAGCTTTCACTTCTTATAATGTTGACAGCAGAAAACAGCTTGAGCAGAAGGGATACCCTCTCTGGCCCCGGGCAGATTGCTTTGTGACGTCTCCCGTTCTGGTCTCTGGACGCCTCTGTAATCTTGGGCAGAAGAGCCTCTGTCTGTGCCACACACACCGTGTCCCTCCGCTCAGGATGTCGGGGAGCAGTTTGTCCCCTGGGGAGCTAGCGGGGTAGCCAGAATGGGGTGGAGCAGACGCATTTGGCAGAAATACCAATACGAGAATTTAAGAGGAACCAAGCCAAGCCCCACATCAGTGTGTGAAATCCTCCTTCCTCATGTGGCTCTGGCTACATGTGAAATCGGATTAAATGTGGAGAATCGAGGCCTTGAGTCAAAGACCGTCAAGCAGATGGTGGAAAATCAGTAGTCTCGTTTTTTAAAACATAGTATTTTGTTTTAAAACCACAGATACTTTAGACTTGCCATGTTAACCACTTTCCCCTCCTTTTATAAGTTTCAGGTGAAAAAAGAAAGTCCTAACAATATAGAATTCTCAGTGTGCATGTTGTTTATAAACCGACTTTGAGAGAATCAGATAAACATGTCACAGAATAAACACATAGGACTTTGGCAACATTTGAACCACAATAAAAAAGGAAAGAAACAGAAAGGAAGATTGCAGAGCCTTCCACGCTCAGACAATTTGCCTTTGTCCTCTAGAATGCTTACACGGGACAAAAAGGCCTAGGGCTCATTCTCAGGTGCAGAGCATGGAAGGGGCACTGCCCAGGAGAGCGGGGAGCGGGGTGCTGGTGCACTCCAGGTGCATTAACACGCACGCACCATTGCACATGCCCATACGCACACCCCAGTGCACACACCACACCCCAGTGAGCACACACACACACACACACAGAACTGTGGGAGGAGAAGCCAGACCACTCCTCCTCTTAGAACAGCGGTTCTCAACCTGTGGGTCGCGACCCCTTTGGAGGTCGAACGACCCTTTCACAGGGGTCGCCTAAGACCATCGGAAGACACATATATAATTACATATTGTTTTTGTGATTAATCACTATGCTTTAATTATGTTCAATTTGTAACAATGAAATTGGGGGTCACCACAACATGAGGAACTGTATTAAAGGGTCGCAGCATTAGGAAGGTTGAGAACTACTGTCTTAGAAGGTAGATCAGCATCTGGAATCTGCTGGTCCAGGCTTCCCGCCTGTGGGACACTAGCACTGGGCCACCTGACACCATAGCTTTTCGTGACGATGCTGAACTGTGAGCTCTTCCTTGAGTCTGTGCAGCACAGGTATTGATTTGGGGCTAGAAACCAGGGCTGGGCTTTGCCACCTGTGCCATTGGCAGCTCACAGTGGCTCTCCCAGGACTTTCTTTCCCTGGAAGGGACTCCTCGCAACTGATACCTTGGCTCCACCACATGGATTAGCTGCTGATTCAGATTTGATCTTTATTTAGCCCAGACATAGCCCCTCATATGGAGCCCAATTCTAATCTGGACTCATTCCACTGACCTAGTGTTTGCAGGGTCATTGTCACTATGGCCATGTGTCAACTAAGCTCACTGTCATTGTACTCATAACAATTAGATTTTCAGACCCCAAAATATACACTCAACAGATCTGTTTTAATAGATGTGCCAAAATTATGGGTTTATTTTCAGTTTGTACTGAAACTCTTATTTGTGTACATTTAATGTCTTTTAAGCTCAGCCTGTTCCCTGAGTGTTGGCCTGAGTGGAATAATTATTATATTTAGTTTCTAATTTGTCATATGCATTTTTCTGGGATTTTCCATATAGACACCACTCTTCCTAAGAAAGACTATGTGGAAGACACTTTAATCTCAGCTATCAGTGAGGGAGGATGGGGTACAGGGGCACAGCACAGGAGCCAGAAAGATCAGAGATGTGTGTGGCCCTGCCTGGCACACAGTGGTCATGCAGGAAACACTTGGGAAACTAACAAATGAATGAAATGCAAGGTTTATGATGAAATCTAAAGCAACTTTGTTTATGTGACAGTTACTTTCAGAACTTTTCAAAAGTGCATCTGTTCTGTAAAAAAGGATTGCTCTCATCCATTTTTAGAGAAATGAAATCACATTTCAAAAACTCTTATTAACGCTTATTTAGGCATTTTGCTTAAAGGTACTATTTTGAATGTGTGCATTGAAGAGTGTGTTGTGTGTGTGTGTGTGTGTGTGTGTGTGTCCTGGAAATAAGCACCTGCCCCCTGATTCCGCCTCTCCTCCTGCTGTTGCACATTTGCAGGAGCTGACGGGTAAACTGCCTGTTGAATATCCTCTGGACCCAGGGGAGGAACCACCCATTGTTCGAAGAAGAATCGGGACGGCCTTCAAGCTGGACGAACAGAAAATCCTGCCCAAGGGAGAGGTGCGCCCTTCTTCCTGGTGTTGGGTTCTCTCACATCACCCTCGTTTTCTGTTTGCTGGGGCTCCCAGGTTTTCTGTAACAGCTGCAGCATTCCGCACAGTGCCAGCTGCCCTGTCCCCTTCCTGCTCAGTATTTCCCTTCGCCTCTGGTTACATTCGCAGATAGGTCAGTATGTGGCTCCCAGGGTAGGACGGGCTAGTTGAGTGTTCCTAAGCATTTTGCTTTTAGTGTGCGTTGTTTATCTGACAGGATAGGCCTGTCGCAAGCTGTGAGGTTAATCTTGAGAGGACATTCTAATAATGCCCATTGCGTGTCTTTTTAATGGCCTCCCATCCCTGGTTACTAAGAGCCCTAGCCCACTGGTTAGCATGCGGGTAAAGTCACCGGAACACGGTGTCCTGGAGCGGGTAGAAGGGGGGGCCAATCTGCTGAGATCTGCACCAGGAGGTCCTGGGGGCGGG
>NW_005370156.1:1566555-1619193 GCF_000412655.1 Myotis brandtii
CTTCACCCAAATCTGAATCTTCACCTGGCAGTTTCCTGTTCAGTACAGTGAGGTGCATTGCAGAGTCCTTATTTCTTTGGGCCAGATCCAGGGTTAAGTGAGCTACTATATGGAGGAAGTTTAACTTGGGTCTTCACACCGGCTTGATGAGCAATAAACATGAGTAGCTTGAGGTGGAGAAGGGGACATTACAGGACAGGTGCAGCCTGTGGAAGAGGCAGAATTATATCGGGTCAGAACTGAGGCGAGGGCGGGTGGGATTTAGAAGACCATCTGGTCAAGTATATCTCAAATCTGCTGTCATCAGAATTACCTGGGGAACTTCCTCTCCCCTGTGCTGGGCAGATACCAGGAACTCAACTTCTATGAGGAGACCTCACCTTAGTGAGTGCCCCCCCCCACACACACACACAGCCCCATTGTCCTTCCCACAGTCCCATCTCACCGCACCTTCTCACCAGCTGCTTCTTCACACTTGTCAGCAAAATATGCCTTTAGTTCCTGGAGAATTCCATGTGCATCCCCGTCTTCCTCACCTGACCCTGCATATTTTGGTCGGAAATCCCTCAAAGGAAGGAACGCAGAATTGGCTGGCAGGCTGCAGAGTTGCTCTCTGAAGAACAAACTCCCTTTTCTCTTGGAAACGCACTTGCACCCTCCCCCTCCCACCCCGCCACAGCAGGCGGCCATCTGTACAGACTGGGCTGCCAGCATGTGCTGGGCTCAGTTTAAGTAGTGAGACTATCCTGGGTGTACACAAAGCCATGGAGCAGTGTTTGAACCAGGGCTGTCGGCACAGCTGGCTGGTGGAGTCCCACTCACAGCTCACTCCATCTTTGTCCCTGCTGACTCATTTCCAGGCTCCAGCACAGAGGGCTCAAAATCTGAGAGACAGAGGGGTGTGGGGGAGGTGGGGGAGAGGGGCACAGTGGAGCTCCCATCAGCAGGCCCGCAGAGCAGGACAGAAAGCTGCTCTGAAAATAGTGTTGCATCCTGTGCCCATTCAAACCGAACGGGTCTGAATTTCCATGAAGGCTTCGTCTTCCTGAACCATGTGGAGACCATGGAATGAAGCCAGGAGGCCCCAGGCCCTCAGCATTGGGACTCCTTGCTTCTCAGTGATGCTCCCATGTGCAGACAACCTTGTCTCCAGAGTGGAACAAGGGCCACGGTCTCAAAAGTGTGTGTGCCCAGGGCACCAGCTGCCAGAGGTTTTAGAAGCAGGATCACTGCATTAGGCAGTGGGACTGCTGGGTGCCTAGTGCCGTGGTCCCCAGGAGTAAGGAAGGCTGGCTTGCCTTGGGGGGGCAGGGGTGGAAAGGACAGAGGTGAAACCCTGGCTCTCCCTCCCACAGGAAGCCGAGCTGGAACGCCTGGAACGAGAGTTTGCCATTCAATCCCAGATTACGGAGGCTGCCCGCCGCCTCGCCAGCGACCCCAACGTCAGCAAAAAACTGAAGAAACAAAGGAAAACCTCCTATCTGAACGCCCTGAAAAAGCTGCAGGAGATTGAGAATGCCATCAACGAGAACCGCATCAAGTCTGGGAAGAAACCCACCCAGAGGGCCTCGCTCATCATTGATGGTCAGTGCTGAGCCCTCCCCACAGCAGGCTGCCCCCACTGCCCCGGGAGCGGGCGCCAGGCCTGAGAGTGGGCCAGCGCCCAGCTCCTGGCATGCCCTAAGCAATCTACTTAACCAGTGAGGGCTATTCTGTTAGGAATGCTGACATAGTGCATTTTGACATCATCTGTACTAACTGGTGACGGGACCCATCCAAGCCTGCAGCCATTTCTTTTTAATCCTCACCCAGGGTATGTTTAGACAGAGGAAGGGAGAGAGAAACATCGATGTGAGAGCGAACATCAATCAGTTGCCTTCCATACATGCCCCAACTGGGGATCGAACCAGCAACCTAGGTGTGTACCCTGACTGGGAATCAAACCTGCAAGCTTTTGGTGCACACAGGGACACTCCAACTCAAGAATATGTCTTCTCTATTTTGCTACCTCTTTCAAATAATGTTTTCATCATACGAGCCCATTTGAATTAGAGAAGTAATTCAGATTCTTCCTAGTTCCTTAGCCTGTTTATTTTTAAATATATATATTTTTTTAATTTCAGAGAGGAAGGGAGAAGGAGAGAGAGATAGAAACATCAGTGATGAAAGAGAATCATTGATCAGCTGCCTCCTGCATGCCCCACCAGGGGGAGCAATCCCACAACCTGGACATGTGCCCTGACCAGGAATCACCATGACCTCCTGGTTCATAGGTCCACTCTTAACCACTGAGCCACACCGTCCAGGCAGCATGATTTTTTTATTTCAAAAGAAAAACACTAAACTTGGTATCCAAAGACCTGTTGCCAGGAGAGTTGAGCAATCCCAAACAAACTAGCTCCCTAGCGGTGCCTCAGTTTCCCCAGATGTTTAAGGGGGAGGATTACCTTGCTGTCTTCCTCTTTGGCATGTTCTCATGGTTAGTTGAATGGGGTCTATGAAAATAAGCTTTGTAGAGATAGAAGCTGAATTTAGCAGCTTTCCCCCCCACCACCACCACTAATGGCTTAAGACATTTATTGAGAAGCCGTTTGTTGCCCTGTGAGCAAAGCCAAGTTCCTCACCCTAGTTTCACATTTGTACAATCAATAGCAGTTCACCTCCTTTAGGTCAGTCAGAACATGCCCTGGGACTGGGCCAAGACCATGGTATGACATAACCCGGCCAGTCAGCCTGTTGGATATAAAGCCACTCAGCATGGCGGTGCCCTGTCTAACAAGAGCACAAAGACGGGCACATTGAGTGTCGGGGGTGGGGGTGAGCTCATGAGCCGCGGCAGGGGCTGTCGTAGAAATGCCCAGCAGCATTTGGGTTGTATTCCATGGATTCTCTCTGAGTAGAAAGAGAAGGACATGCTAAACACAGGATTTTTACAGATAGGCCTTTGTCTAAAGAATGTGATAAACTCTCAGACTTTTGCTTTTTGTCTTCTCAGATGGAAATATTGGCAGTGAAGACAGTTCCCTCTCCGATGCCCTTGTTCTGGAGGATGGTAGGTGGTTGGGGGGACTGGGAAGGGGCTTGGATTAAACTGGGTTAAGCTATGTGTAGCCTGGGACAGGCCAGTGTAACGGTGAGAGCTGGGCCAGGATGGCCCCAGCTACCCTGCAATTCTCTCACTGCCCGATAGTCACTGAGTTGGTTGGGAGTTGCTGGGCGCTGCGTAAACCATGTCTATTGGAATTGTAGTGTTTTCTGTGCCTGAAAGGTCAGATTTAAGGTGATAGTCAATGAGTCGTACTTTATTAATTGCCAAACCACATTTTTACCTAAACAGAGAATCTCTACACCACACATAGTCTCCTTTAGCGTATTCATAATTTCTGGAGGAAAGAGGCAGACATTGGTTTGGATCACAAATAAAAGATTGAAAACTGCTAGGAGAGCCTGGAAGAAGCAGGAAAAACAGAAACGACCCCAACCCGGACCCCCAGTCCACACCTGACATAGAATAGGAAAGAAGTCCAACCCAGAACCATCTCCGAGCACGTTCCTACGGATTTAACCCCAAACTTGTGAGGCCAGGACATTAATGAAATGGAAATATATTAAGTGGCAGTTAACTTTTTACCCCTCAGGGAAAACTCAGGTGGGCAGCGATACATAGCTATTTAGATGGAAAACATAAAAGGTCTACCCAGGTCAGACTAATGCGGATAATCATAAGAATAATAATAATCGCTGTTAATGTGGGGAAAGGCTGGCGGGTTATTTACCCAGTCGTCTTGGCCCTGCTATTATCAATCATGTTGTAATATTCTTACAGTCACTTGGTTACGTGGGTGGGGAGGAAATGGGGCTGCAGGGGAGCAGGGAGCTGTGTTTTGAAGATCAGACATCCAGCCCTGGTTTTGGCCTCTGTGGACTCCAGTCTCTCCGGGGGGAGGAAATGAGAACAACTTCATGAGATTCCTTTGGAACCGAGGAGTTGGGGTCATGATATATTGCCATTGGCTAATTCTGATGCATCATTTATGATTAGCTTCTTCCCCATGTTGCAGACCCCCAGACTACCGGGGTGTCACTGCCTCCCTAGTGCAGGCTTATCCCATCTAGGGGCTCTTCTCTTTACTGATCTAAGATGTGCAGGAGCAAGGGAGGCATAGCACATGCCCAGGACTTGGGGCTGAGAAGTGGGCTGTGAAAAGAACACTCTGTGTTGCAGACCCCCAGACTACCTGGGGGTGTCACTGCCTCCCTAGTGCAGGCCTACCCCATCTAGGGGCTCTTCCCTTTACTGATCTAAGAGGTGCAGGAGCAGGGGCAGCATAGCACATGCCCAGAACTTGGGGCTGAGAAGTGGGCTGTGAAAAGAACACTCTTTGGAAGTGGATTTAGAATCACATGAATGGTTATTGGGGTTTGAGGTTTCTTCTGGGTATTGTTCCCCTCAAACTCCCACCTCGGCCTCCACAAGGAACACTGATTTTTTCCTGCCTCTCTCTGCTCAGTGCTGCCCTCCCGGGGGCTCTCACCACTGGATATCTTCCTTAACCCCTCCCCAGCCCTCCCTGGATCCTACCCTTTTGTGACCCCTGCCAGATGACTAAACGGGACTTTCATCCTAACATCCATGCTTAGTTTTCCTGTGGCTTTCAGACCTAATCCTGACGTCTGAATCTGGAATGAAAGGCCCCTGTCAGTAGGGCACCTTGCTTATCTCGGTGCCCACAGAAGGTCGGTTACACTTGCACTTGACCAGAGCTCCTCCCTGTCACCCTCTGACCCTCCTCACCAGCTGCTGTGCCAGCTGCATCGGGTCCTGGCTTCTTCCTTTCATTTTCCTCTCTGCCAGGCCACTGCTGAAATCCCTTCCAGACCACAGCTCTTTGCCTGACTAACGGAATTCATTTCCTCCGAAAGTCCTATGGCCATTGATGTTAGAGCGTTACTCCCCTGAGGGCAGGGCATGGTCTTTATTTATAATAGTTGTAGCCCATCTCCTTCCCAAAGAACCTAAGGCAGTTCCAAAATGAAAATATTATATGGGAACATGTTAAAAACAATATACACAGTTCTGGAAAAAGCAGAGTCGTTACCTAGAGCCACCAGTAGATCATTACTCTGAACAGATATGCTTTCATTCATTTTTTCTAACAAATGATTTATTGAGCACCTACTACATGTCAATAATCATTGTAGACAGTAAGGATATAGCAGTTAATAGACTAGACAAAACCCTCATGGAGCTGAAATCCCCCAAAGCAAATGACATACGTCCTGTCTATTGAAAGAAAACGTACAATGATGAGGACATTTTGCTGTTTGGTGTGAAGCAAGCGTTAAGCCATGGGATTTAATGAAATTTGGGTTTATTCCATTTGTAGCTCATCAAAATTGAGCCTTCTCTTCCCATTTAATGCTGCTCAAAGTTTAGGTTTGGTTTGTTCTGGATTGACTTGTTTGGCAACTGGGGAAGCGTCATGGGCGCCTTCAAGAGTAAATGCTGGCCTGGCTCCCAGGTGTTGCTATTGGGGCAGAGGTGGGTGGGGGCCTGTCTGGGGTCAGTAGGAAGGACGACTCTTGCTCAGTTGCTCTCTCTCCATTTTTGCACAGAAGACTCTCAGGTCTCCAGCACACTGTCCCCCTTACAGTCTCCTCACAAGGGACTTCCTCCTCGGCCACCATCATCACATAACAGGCCCCCTCCTCCCCAGTCCCTGGAGGGACTCAGGCAGATGCACTATCACCGCAACGACTATGACAAGTCACCCTTAAAGCCCAAAATGTGGAGTGAGTCCTCGCTAGATGAGCCGTATGAGAAGGTCAAGAAACGTTCCTCCCACAGTCATTCCAGGTGAGCTGGGTGGGGAAGGCCACAAGAGGCATGGTCAACAGCTATTGAAAGCATCGGTGGGCTGTCCCAAATGGCATCCACAAATTACAAAATCCAAAGCAACCTAACTCCTTCCAGGGGTTGACTTTCAACAGGGATGCTGACCTGTCCAGGTGCAGGTTTGTCATTCCAAGGGAAAGTGGAGGTTTTGGCTCACAGCCAACGTGTTGGCAGATGGCTTTAATGTTGTTAAATTCCACGGAAATTAATTAGGAAGTCTTGGACAGTACTATTCCAAAATGGCAAGTGACAGCCTTCTCGTAGGAATCCCCAAGTGGTTCAGAACCCTAAGCCATCAGCCAACAGAATTCTGGAGCCAAACACTGTAATCTTAGCTGTGCATTATCAGCTCATTACTGGGCTGATCTTGGAGAGAGGGTTTTGGAGAGGCATTTTTGGTCGACTTCTCTGGTTTTCTCATTTCCTTTCATTACACCATTTAAGCTCCAAGTGGTTGTTCAGACAAGTAAGTGTTTGTTGGAAAAGAGAAGCTGCAGTTCAGGACAGTGGCTTTATAGACAGTCATGCTCCCTGTCCCAGTGAAGGCTGACCAGGACCCAGGGGCCAGGGATAAGGATTCTCAGGGAAACAGGGAAACGCTCGGAGATCGGAGGGAGTGGGGGTGGGAATCCTGAGCAAGCCCACCCAACACCAAGGTTGATGTCTGGAGGCTAGTCTGCTCCTGGGCACAGGTGCGGCACCGTGACGGTGACCAGCACGGCTTCCTCTGGTTTGCAGCAGCCACAAGCGTTTCCCCAGCACAGGGAGCTGTGCTGAAGCAGGAGGGGGAAGCAGCTCCCTCCAGAACAGCCCCATCCGCAGCCTCCCGCACTGGAACTCACAGTCCAGCATGCCGTCCACACCAGACCTGCGTGTACGGAGTCCCCACTACGTTCATTCCACGAGGTGAGTCCACCCGGCCCTCGGGCCACTTCCTTTGTAAATTGGACATCTCTGGCTCCAGCTGGCCCAGATAATGGGTGATCTAGAGTCAGGCCTGAACTAGGGAGGTCGTTTCTCCTTAAAATGAAGCAGGATTTAAAACTGAGCTGGCAGCAGTCTGCCCACGTTTGCAGAGACCCATCATATCCCACTGCCCATGCCTAGTGGGACCGGGAGGCAGCTGGAGAATCGCAGGCAGACAGTGCGCATGGAAGGAGCCTAAGCAAGATACAGGCGGGAAAGACCAGCAGGTTAGCAGGGAAGCATGCTGGAGCCACACCACCTTGCCCTGATGAGGTGATCTTTACTGGAGAGTCCTCCTGTTGCTTTCTACTGGGGCCTAATTTATCCCGGACTTTTTAATGCCTCAAGGTATAAATTCATTAGAGAACAAAAGGAATGGGCAAAAGGGAGGCTCCAGTGAATTAGGCCTTCATTTTCTAAAAAGAAGCAAAACCAAAGCCACCATTCCATTTTATCAAAAACTGAGTCTGTAGGGATCATACCTCAAAGGACAGAAGGTGTGAGCGCCCATAAATGGTAAACCATTTTATAGCAGGTAGAGCACTCCAGGCAAGATTTTCTCCTTCATTTTATTCATGCCTTTGTTTGTTCATGCACCACAAATCTATAAAGTGCCTCCGTGTAGCAGGTATGATTCTAGGGGACAGAGCAGTGAAAAAAGCAGACCACACCCTTGCTCTCATCAGACTTACATTTCAGTTAGGTGTCATAATAAATATCTGTCAAGTGGTGATAGCACCAAGAGGAAAAATGAGCCAAGCAAGGGACTAGAGAGTGAACTAGAAGCATGGAGAAGCTCTCTCTCATAAGGTGAACTTTGAGCAGAGACCTGAATGGATGGGGGAGGGGGGAGCAAGCTCTGAGGATACTGTAGAGAACAGCAGGTTAAAGCCCTGCACACAGGGCTGAACTCGGCATGTTCCCAGGAGGCCAGTATGGCTGGAAGAGAGTGACAGAGTGGTGTGGGACGAGGGGGCCACATGATGGGAACTTCTCATTCTCCCCTGGGTGACAGTCAGAACTGAACTCATATCTTCGTGTAATTGGCCAACAGGGCCACCCTGAACTTCTCATGTGGCCCTAGCATTGTCTGCAATATTGATGGATATTTGTAGGATGGATTTCGATAAGCAGAATGCGTTATAAACAGAATGGTGGCATGGTAAGTTTTTGCATCATTTTTCATGTTCCACCAACCTTGCCTTTCAGAGTCTTCATGGAAATGGAAATCTGTGTATGTGGGTTTCATTAAAATATTTGGTTGAACCGTATGAAATGTCTCCATAGGGCCTGTTTTGACCTGCAAAAATGGGCATTTCATTTGGTTTAACATAATACTGGAATAGGCATTTTCTTTGGTTCTCTTTGTATCTATAGAATTCCTTTCCACTTAAAAAAAAAAAAAAGCCCTGGCTGTTGGCACACTTTTTTCAGAGGAACCCTTATGTGGGCGCTGTCTTGTCTTACCTCCCACTGGGAATCAAAATCCCAGCAGAGGCCAGGCTTGGCTCCAGGGGTCAGCCTTGCTCTCCCGCCTCCTTTTCACCTGAGAACCATGGCAAGCACCTGGATTCCCAGGGCAGCACAGCTCAGTTTCCCAGCTGCTGGAGCCTCTCTCCTGAGTCCCAGGTTGCAGAGCCCCCAACCCTCCACTGGGCCCACAGACCCACCACCCATCGTCTCCCTGCAGGTCCGTGGACCTCAGCCCCACGCGCCTGCACAGCCTCGCCCTGCACTTTCGGCATCGCAGCTCCAGCCTGGAGTCCCAGGGCAAGCTCCTGGGCTCTGAGAATGACACAGGGAGCCCCGACTTCTACACGCCGCGGACTCGTAGCAGCAATGGCTCAGACCCCATGGACGACTGCTCATCCTGCACCAGCCACTCGAGCTCGGAGCACTACTACCCAGCGCAGATGAACGCCAACTACTCCACGCTGGCGGAGGACTCGCCCTCCAAGGCGCGTGCCAGGCAGCGGCAGAGACAGCGGGCGGCGGGCTCGCTGGGCACAGCGAACTCGGGCAGCATGCCCAACCTGGCCGCGAGGGGGGGCGGCGGGAACGCACCTGGCGTCTACCTGCACAGCCAGAGCCAACCCAGCTCGCAGTACCGCATCAAGGAGTACCCGCTGTACATTGAGGGGGGCGCCACGCCCGTGGTTGTGCGCAGCCTGGAGAGCGACCAGGAGGGCCACTACAGTGTCAAGGCACAGTTCAAGACCTCCAATTCCTATACAGCGGGCGGCCTGTTCCGGGAGAGCTGGAGGGCCAGTGAGGAGGGCGACGCCGGCCGCCTGACGCCATCGCGCTCACAGATCCTGGGGACTCCGTCGCTGGGCCGCGAGTGCGCCCATGACAAGGGCACGGGGCGCACTGCAGTGTCCGATGAGTTGCGCCAGTGGTACCAGCGCTCCACCGCCTCGCACAAGGAGCACAGCCGCCTGTCGCACACCAGCTCCACCTCCTCTGACAGTGGCTCCCAGTACAGCACCTCCTCCCAGAGCACCTTCCTGGCCCACAGCAGAGTCACCAGGATGCCCCAGATGTGCAAGGCCACGTCAGGTGAGAATGGGGACAGAATGGGGTTGGCCCTGAATGAGCAAATTGTAGACTCTTTTCATGGGCTTCCAGAATTTCTTAGAGTCTGCAGTGAGGAATGAGAGATGGTTGATTCCAGAAACCTAGCTGTGAGATGTATGAGACTTGAGGTTTTTCAATCACCCCTTTACCCCTCCCATACTGGGCCTGGTTTTGCCAAGAGTGACAGACTTCGGAGGGGGTGGGACAGCACATCAGATCCTCCCCAGTGGATTGGGCCAACTCCTACTTCAGCTTCCTCAGTAGGCATCAAACCATCCCTCCAGCCACTTCTCCTGGTGAGGACAGAAATCAAAGAAGTTAGGTGTCTCGGGGTTTACCTAAGACACTGGTAAGGTAGAGACCGGGGTGGCACCTTGCAGAGCGTGGCTTGCTTAGGGCCTTGGCTTGTGGGAGCCTTGAAACTAGGCAGGTGTGTCCCCCGGTGGGGCAGGCTGATGGAGCCTGGAGTGCGGCACCTGACTTCACTGTGACCCATGACTGGACTTCACTGTGACCACATGGATAGCTGCTCCTTGCACTCCCATTTCAATAGAGTTAGGATATAACCACAGTCATTTTTGTAAAGAGCTTTCAGAGTTTCATAATCAAATTAAGGGTTACCTTATCTTTGTACTCAGAGCAGGAGGAATTAAGTAACAAAGGGAAGAAACCATGCTTTCCCTTAAGAAGTCACACGCCCTCTCTGAAAGAATCCTGGCAATCATAACAACACTTGTTCAGTACCGGTGCTGGCAGGGCTCTGGGCCTAGCATGGACCAACTCATTTCCATGCTCATGGCATTCATAAGGAGAGGGGAACTCGTGCAGTGGCAAGATGCTGCCTGTAGGAAAAGAAAGGGGGAGGATGTTGACATGTAATAAAAATGATTTTAAAAGTAGAATGAAATGAGAAACAATAACAAATGGAAGGTACTGCAAGTATGGACTTGTGCCTAGAAAGAGGGTGAAGATTAGGGGAAAGGGGTGATTCTAAAGACAGAAAATAGGAGGTCATCTTTGGGGAGCTGAAGGAGATTCTGGGGGCCTAGAGAGAGCAGGGCAAAGAGGAAGGACCTGCCGGCTTCCCAGGTGTGCCAGGTCACAGGGCTCCTTGGTTCTGTCCTCATATCCCCGTTGGCTCATTTATTATGGTGCATCAGTCAGATGACAAGTTCCAGAGATAATAATAAAAATGCTTCAGGCAATCACGAGAGAACCATGGACTTCAAAACCCCAGAACCATCTCCATATTCCTCCACCTGTAAAATAAGCCCAGTGAAGTCTGCCATCGACTTCCCGGAGCACCGTGAGAGTGAATGAATGGACATGCTGAGCCTGTTGCCCTACTGGAAGCAGCAGCTCCGAAGAGGGCCGGGAGGGCTCATGTTCCATCAAAGCATTAGCACTTGTCTAGTAGACGTGCTTTATTTAGAGAGATTAGGTAAAATCTTTTGGAACATGTTTTAGACTGAAATGTTAAGAAGTATATCTGAGGTTTCCTGATGAAAAATATTCCATTCCCAAGAAAGCAACGGATGCATTTAAGGAGGATTTACTTCTTACTAAACTTTACCAACTGGAAAAACTCTGTCCATGTCAATAAACTCCTAGTAGTCAGATTTGGATGAGCTATTAAAGGCCCAGCACCCTTTGAAGTGTCCAAAGGGGTAGATTATAAGCCTGAAATGGCAGGCAGCAAGCTCTGAGAACCTTTCTGGAAGTTCTCTGTTCAAGACAAAGGCACAGTTTTGACACTGGGGCCACATCTACAAATGCCCTGAGGTGTCGCTTCCTATGTCCAGAGAAATAGGCCCTTCTGCACTAGCCCTGCCCAGGACTTGCTCAAAGGTCTGTGGGCTGTCAGGTTCTTTGCTACTGTGGAGGCTGCCACCATCCCTGTGGCCACTTTCCAGTGGCAAAGCGGGGACCTAGGATCCCAGGTCAACTTAACTAAGGATGGAGCTGCTGCATGGTTTGGAGGAGATGAATGGTGTAGGGGGTGGATATTTGCCCACTGTGACCCTGCAAAGGGTCGCATCCAACATCTCTGGAAGGAAGCTCCTTCACTTGACTGGTGTCTGACGCGTCTTTTCTGCACCACCTGCATACAGCTGCCTTACCTCAAAGCCAGAGAAGCTCGACGCCATCGAGTGAAATTGGAGCAACGCCCCCAAGCAGTCCCCACCACATCCTAACCTGGCAGTCTGGGTGAGTCCCTATCAGACCTTTCATCCTCCTCTTCCAGGTTCTAAAACGATCCTCAGCCTTCCTCGTCAGGAAGAGTGTAATGATTATGAGAATCTAGTAACAGAGGGTTTATCAGGAAAATAATGACGAGTGTTCTTCATTACTAGGAACCTGCCTCCTTTCCAGAGAAGGCCCATGAACTGCTGTTCCTTCTACCCCTCTCCTTTCCATCGCTGTCTTTTAGATGGGGAATTATCACTACTCCCTTGTAAAGCTGGCCCATGGCCCCAGGAATGTGGGGAACGTGGGTGTCACAAGTCCAACTGCACTGCTTTGGTCAGAATTCCAGACAGCATGTGACTTAAGTTCCGGTTACACCAGGACAACTTCAGAATGCCAGGCACCAAGGAGGAAGGGGAGAAAGAGAAAGGTGTGAACACCCTGGGCTGCCTCTGGTCCCATGTTTTACCTGATCCTCAGGGTGCTCACTGTCTTGGTATCAGGATGCATCTTAAGAAAAAGACAGGAGGCTCAGATCTCATCTCTGTCCTGGCCAACCACTTAATCAACACACAAAGGGCATCAGGTACCTTGAGACCTTTAAGAAGTGGCCCACAGCAAAATAACCCAAAATTCAGCTCTCCTTATAGCTTCCAGCATAGACCGACATCATAATCTCGGGGATATATAGGATGTTCTGATCTGCTGCAGAGTCTGAGGGGTACCCATAGATTGCTATGCTCACAGTTCCTGCCTCTTCTGTTGCTCCTAAGACATCACCGCTAAATGGATGTTATATACTATCAATGTCTGTTGGTTAAAAAAGTAAAGGGTCTCTTTATCTAGCTCTATTCAGTTTCTCATTTCCTAGAGCATCGGTGGGGGTGTCTGGGGAAATCTGACAGCTGTCTGTGAGTTGAATCATCAGGAAACAACAGGACCAGAATCGGCTCCACTGACCACATTTCTGACTCTCACGCTTGGCAGACATTTTTGTTCCTGCAAATTTATCTGTAGTAATTTAAAACCAGGCTTTATGGGTCCTTAGCATTTAACAGAAGGTAGGAGAGCTAATGTTTATTAGGTGCTTGCTGTGTACTCAAAGGTTGGAAGCTTCTTCTAACATATATGAACTCATATAATTCTCACTGCAGCCTCACTCGGGAAGCATCACATCTTTTCGTTTTATAGATGAGGCTAAGAGAAAATAAGTGCTTTGCCCAAAGTCACAATGGCTGGTTGGAGCTGACACTCCAGCCCTGTGCTCTGTGAGCCATAAGCCCTGTCTCTTTCCCTTAGGCCAGTGGTCCTTAAAGTGCAGTCCCCAGACCAGCAGCATGACTGTCGCCTGGGATCTTGTTAGAAGTGCGGGTTCTCAGGCCCACCCATGGCCTACTGAGTCAGAAAGTCTGGGGGTGGGTCTGGAAGTCTGTGTTTTATCAAAGCCTCCAGCGGGAATTCTGATGCCCACTCAAATTTCTTGTATCCACTCCCACTTCTTGGTCCGTCTTTGGAGCAGCAACTTCCCCTCTGTCATTATTACAGATCATGAAAACACTCCCTTATTCACCATCCACACTCCAGCTTTAGCTTGTGTGGTCTGGCAGCTGCTAGGCCTAGGACCCTGGAGTCTCTCCAAGATTAATTCATAAAAAAATGACATCTTCTGTGTCTATGGTACCTCCACTGGTAAATCATCTCACCTAAATAAGGAATTTCAGATTCCAGGCTCTTTCTCTGGATCCCCAGATTTTCTCCATCATATCCAATTTTACCTGACCCAAATGTATTTATTTAAGTGACAGCAGCTCTGAAATTTATAAGCACCCCTCAGATGCACACACAATGAGCTGGTCTGGAACCCTGCCTGAGTTTCGCTGCACATAGCTAGTGAGGACTCAAGACAAATTTGAAACAAAAAAGTATTTTGGTTCTTGAAGTAAACGCTTTCATCAGATTGAGTTGAATTATCATTAATAACTATTTTCTGTGATGTGACAAGAAAATGAGAAATGGGTAAAAAGTGCCAAAGCCTGCCTTCCTACCAAAACTATAGAGAGGTCTTTTGACTCGCTCATGGGGGTTGAAAGTTTTGTGTGACTTATTTGTCACTAACACTGGGCGTGTAGTCAACCATTCTTTCCAATGTATCAATGAGCTACAAATCATGTCTGTGTCGGTTCCTCTCTTTAACATGACCTCTCTTCTCTTCCTCCTCTGCTTTCCTTTGTTCAGAGAAGCAACAGAACACTCGCCCATTATGGACGGGTCTGAGTCTCCAACTCACCAAAGTACTGATGAGTAGAGGTATCGTAAGGGAATGTTTTGTTCTTACAGCCCTTTCCCCCTTCACTGCTTTGGAGTGTGTGATCTCAGATGTGTTGCATATGTGTTGCCCTTGCCCATATCATAATCCCCAGAAGGAAACATCTGCATGGTGTGGAAGCCATTGTTTTATGTTGATTTCTAGATACATGTGGAACTATATGTTTATATGTATATTTTTATATCAGATGTTAGGTGTTCTTATGTGACTTCCCAGAAAAGACCCCAGAGTGTGTTTTAGACCTTCCCAGGCTCTATGTACATGCAGATTCTTGTAGACACTTTTACTGGTTTAGTAACCTCTGTCCATGGAAAGAACAGCATCATGCAATTTAAGTTTCAAAGCACAAAGGGCAGACTTAGTTAGCAGAAGCATTGGAAAATCTCCTGTGCTATCCTCCCAGCATTCTTAAGTGGCAGTGTGTAGTCTACCAAATGCTGTAGTGTTCTGCTTTCCCAAATGTGGTCCATAGAATAGCATCTCCATCATCTTGGAGCTGGTTAGAAAGCTAAACTTCTGGCCCTACAATTTGAATCTGCATTTTAAATAAGATCCTTGGGCGAATCAAATGTACTGCTACAGTGGGCATCAAAACAGTAGCACCTGGTCTGGGTCCTGTCCTTGGGCCAGCAGAATCTAACTCGGAGATGAGACATTGAAATTAATTAGCATTTCAAGGGTTAACAAAAAAGATGAGGATACTATTCAGAAGTGGATAAATTTATTCAATAAAAAAATTGAACCATCATTATATTCTAGGAACCGTGCTAGAGACCAGAGTTCTAAGAGTTCAAGTTCAAATCAACAATTTGAAAACCTATCAGGATGTTCTATACAAGGGGAGTAAGAAACGTGCAGCATTTATGTATAAAGTGATCTGAGACTTTAGGTGGAGGCCTAGAGGCTTTTCCAAGGGCAAAAACACAGATGCGGAAACAAGCAGGGTGTTTGGGAAACAGCAGGGAGTCTTGTTTGCTGTAGAGAAAGAGCTGGACTTTAGCCTGAAGAGTAGAGCAGGACAAAATCCTGAGCAAATTAGGAGAGAGACACAGAACAGTTTTTACTGTGAGTCCCCTGAGTTGGCAGATGAGGGATTAGGAAACAGGGGCTTAGCCTTTAAGAGGAAGATGGTGTGAAACAAAATTTTACTGAGTAAATTTAAAAGACTTAATTGCTTTACTTACTGGTTCATGAATCAGATAGCATTCAACCTAGCAGATAGAAAGATGTGTGGAATCTAATGAACAAACTGAACTAACAAGCAAAGTAGAAACAAACTCATAGATAGACAGCAGGCAGACAGCTCTGGTGAGGGGGACTAAGGGGATTGAGCAAAAAAAAAAAAAAAAAAAAAAAAAAAAGAAAGAAAGAACTCATGGACAGGGAGGGATAACAGTGTGGTAATCAGGGGTGGAGGTGGAAGAGGGTATGAGGGGATAAATGGTGATGGGGCAAAAAAGAAAGAAGCTCTGAGGAGCTGTACCAGATGAAAGACTTTTATAGGCAGAAGGCAGCAGGAACAAGGCAGCTGCATGAGGTGAAAAGGCAGGTCGGGTATTGTAGAATCATTTTCCTTTGGGGATGGTAGGGGTCTGTCAGGCAGGTTCCGTCACTAGTGCTGACCAGGCCATTCCTGATTGACAGGTTTAAGGTTGCACTTATGGGAAAGCCCAAACTGTAGTTAAGTCTCAGTTTGGTGGTAAGCAATTCCATTTGGGGCCACTGTCTTGTTTTTTATTAATTTCCCCCCTTTGATTGGACTCGCAGCCTAGCTGAGAGATGTGATCAAAATTTGAGGCATTAGCTTCCAGTCTGGAGATCTCTCGATTTTTTGCCCAGTCTCTCTGTGGCATTCGCTGGTCACAACATCAGGTTCACATGCTTTCAGGTGGTCCTTCTCTTTGTTTCTTTTCTGACATTCTGTTCTTAGGGGGATCATTTGCTTGATTGTTAGTGGCTGTGACTATGCATTAAAGCTTTTGAGAGAACACACACCAGGGGGAACTACTATGATTATTATAAACAGGATAATTCCCAATGTCGGGAGTGCACTTTGGACCCATGGTCCCCAAGACCCAAACCAATCAAAATCAAGTAGGTCAAGAAAGGCCCTGTTGAAGGAGTCACTTTAAGCCAACTGGCTTGTCTCAACTTCCCCAAAGTATCAATCCAGGTACAGCAAGTGGTGTTGGTCATAGCATAGTCTGTGGGTCAGGACTTTAAAAGGTGACAACCATGCAGACCAGTAAAATTTAAGGGTCTGTAGACTGCAAAGGTGTTTTATTTATTCTGACACCCTTGCCTTGTGTCCCTTTCTTTGGATACAAAGCTCCCGGGATCTGGAGTTGTTAACCAGAAAGAAAGAAATGGATCCCCAGGGTTAGGGACTCTGACACAATAGAGAAGGCTAAATTTTCCCCAGAGAAACTGATGCATTGAAAATCAGGGAGAAGTTTGGGATGAGCAGAACTATAGAATCACTAGCATCGCAGCAAATCCAGCAGTTGTTTGGAGGCTAAATTACCAACTTTTGCAGTGGTCTGAGATACATGAACAATAACTTTCCAGGCCTGAGCAAGATACAAGTAGACAAAAGAGTCATGAAGACCCTCATGTGTAAGAAGCAGGAAAAAATGGTCAGAAATGGAAGGAGGAATGGAAAGAAACATTCTTGATCTGACATTAGAGGAAGTGGTCTACTCTGATGTTGGCTACCTTTTTCCTAGTCAGTTTGATGGTGAGGTCTCCAGCTTTTGCACAGGACCAGAAGTCAGGTGGAGCCTTCTTCAGGTGTGAAGTATGCACCCACGATTCGGCACCTCCTGATTTGCCCACGGTGCCAGTGGTCAAGAGTTCCTGGTACGCCCATTGCTAAAGATCTGACGAGAGCTCATTGTAATGGAATTGACAGGGAAATTTGGTTATTTCTGTGATATACAACATCTTAAGATAATAAGTGGAATTATGACTCATAATACCAGGATATATAAGATTTCTAGGAATGTCATACAATTTCTAGGATGCACTGATTAGAATTCTAACCCTTAGAATCCTTAATTCCTAGTGAACACTAAGAAGGAAGCAATTGTGAACTGTTTGCTACACTAGCATTCTGTGTATTGGAAAACTTATAATTACATTTCATAATTTCTAGAAGAACATGCTCCCTCACAGTAAATGTTTCAGTGTGGCACGAACCATGTTGACTGATAGACCTGGCATTATAGACAGAGATGTAGGAAAGCCAACTCTAGGAAGGATTCTCATCCTTCACCAGCTACTGCCAGTTTTCCTAGGACCCACTCTGCAGGTTCCAGAGCAAGTGGGGTTTAAAGAAGAGAATGTAACCCTGGTATCTACCAGAAATTTGGCAAGGTTTTCCACTAATTTAATTTTAGTTTCTCCTCAGCTGTTTTAAGGGAATAACTGATAGCAGTTTATTGGAAAATCCCTAAGAGTCTCATCAACCTTGGGAGTGGCCTGTATAGGGGCATCTGTAAGGCCACTGACTTGGCAGACTTTTGTTCAGGTCTTGCAGTCTCTTTATAGAGGGAAAGGCAGTTCAGAGAGAGGACTGAGAGTACTCAGGTAAAGGAGGATGGAGGGGAGTAGTAGGAATCATGTCAGTCCTATAGTCTTTTGTTGTAGGTGCCACTGTGTGTTTAATTTTTATTGGCCTTTTGCAATGAATCATTTAAGTGAAGTTATTTTGGAATCTTGGCACCTCTTGGAGGTTTTAGCATGCCAGTTAAAATAGGCACCCCATTCTGTTTTATTTGGGAGCCCTGGCTTTCAAGTACACATTTTAAATGAATGCTCTAGTCTAATTGTAACACTGCCCGTAATGGCTGTCATTCTATATAAGGAGGCAAACTGAGGCAAGCTCAAATGATCAGAAATTGAGTTTATTCAGGAATAGCAAAGGAATTGCAATTCTGGAAATGCATGATATATTCAGCTACAGGTGAGTCCATTGAGGGTTTGGGGCAGGCTGTATTTATGGGCAAGGTGGAGTCCAACCAGAGTCTAAACCAGGGGTCCTCAAACTACGGCCCGTGGGCCACATGCAAATACAAATATTGTATTTGTTCCCGTTTTGTTTTTTTACTTCAAAATAAGATATGTGCAGTGTGCATAGGAATTTGTTCATAGTTTTTTTTTTAAACTATAGTCCAGCCCTCCAACGGTCTGAGGGACAGTGAACTGGCCCCCTGTTTAAAAAGTTTGAGGACCCCTGGCTCTAAACAGTAAGTTTATTGGCTCCAGGTTAGAGATTCTTGGTGGATATTCAGTTGTTGGGAGATAAGTCTCTGTCATCTGTTCATCAGGCATTTACAGGAAATTGGTCTCTCAGCTCTTAAGTTCTGTTTTTCTAAAGGCACATGTGTGACATTCTCCATTTCCTATCCTCCAGTTCCATTTTAGATAGAAATGCTCTCACATTTCCCCTCTTGATCAAGATATTTTGCAGAAAGTATCACTGATGAACCATATTACTTAGGTGTTGCTTTCTTTCTTCCTCTTGTATCTTTTTCTTGATCAAAGACATTGTTAGATGGAGAACATGTCCCTTGGTGCAGAAAAGGATCATCCTCAGATGTCTAGTACCATAGAAGAGGAAATGGCAAGTGGATTTCAGTAGCCTCATTGGAACAACAAGAAATGTCAACAACCAAACTGTAAATTTGGGCCAGGGTAGCTGAGTCAGGGTAACAAGGAAGACCAGACATGGGCATGAATAGATTTGGTGGTTGGAGATTGGCTGGTGTCTTCTGCTGATTTGAGAAAGGCTATACATTCCTCTAAGATTAGATTAAGTTTCCTGTATGAGCCTGTGTTGACTATCTTCATTTTTTTCCATAACATAAGTGACTCCATTTTAGTTTGGGTCTACATTTCCACTTTTTGATCAAGTCCCTATTAGGGGGTATTGATCACTCATATATTGCTAGGTGTTTCTTCTACATGGACTTCATCCATTTTGTTTATTTTCCTTTACCATGCCATGACTAGACATCTTCCTCAGGGTGAGAGAAGCTTTCAGGGTTGGTAGCAACTAAAAGACCACATTTGAGCAACTTCTCATAGTGGATCAAAGTGGAGGTCAAGGCAGAGAGATTTTGTCTAGGGTATAGGTGTTAGATATCAGTTTGAAACACTGGGCAAATCTATCAAGTTTGCTACTTTTTACAAAGATTAGATAGACAACAACTGAATACTTCAAAAATTAAAACACAAAATAAAATGACAAATAGGATAGAGAGACCAAATTGTAACCCATGAGCCAAATCCTATTGGTAACCAGATGAATAAGTCAAAATTCCAAGATAAATCAGGTTGAGCTTGACCACAGGTTTCTCAGAAGTATTGATCCGAGTACAATGGTGTTGACTACAGATGTGTCCTTGTTCAGTTAAGAGGTACTTAAGGCTGTCCAGTTGTCAAGGATAACTTTAGCTAGAGAGTCTTGGAATTTTTGTTGGGCGGCTAAGGCCTTTGTTGGTAGAGTCAGCAATGTTCCCATGGGTTTAAAGGGTTTTTGATCATAGCCTCATTTGTACTTGCTTCTAACCAGGCAAGTAGGGATCTGCCAAAAGAAGTAAATCCTGAATGCCTCCTGGTAAGTCCTATATAACTTGATGATAATTCAGGGAAGTTGACTAGCGAGGTGTCTCAGTTTGGTTGTAGACAGGAGTGCAGTACATACCCTAAGTAAGAGACATTTGCCAGTTATGTGCCAGCCATCTAGGCACAGGCATTCATAGGCCCAAGGAGCAAAACCACCACAGACAAAGATAAATCCCTACTGGACACAAACCCACTCCTGCTAAAATGGCATTGTTAATGATTCATCTGCATGGTTTGTTGCATTTGCACATTCAAGGCAGGAGTAGGTTAGGGTTTTGATGCATCTGGGAAATAAATCTCCTAGCCTGACATAAAAAATTGTTCTAAATTCCTTGCAAAGGTGGATGCTGCTGGTAAGATTTTGCCATCATTGGGGCAGATATGATATAGATAGATAATCACAAGAACTTGGGGGTTGCAAGTGTGTTACAGTTTCATAGGTACTTGTGTCTAACTGAGAAAGTACAGTTATAATCAGAAAAAGGAAAAGAAAGGCACTGGGAGCCTGGCTGAAAAAGCATACTGTGTAGCTGACAGGAAGGGAATTAGGGTATTGGTTATGGTGGCATTAGGGCTAGAAAATAAACTGGTTACAGGAATGACCAGGGTCTCTACCACCATGGGAGAGAGGAAGTTTTAGGTGGCAAATCCAGCAGCCTAGAAAGTTACCACGCTTGGCAATCACCTGGGAGATACAGGCAAGGGCATTTTATATATGGACAAGATCAAGGGAAAATAGGAGAAAAAACAGAAAAGTAGAATAGTCTGATTAATTTCTCCCCTCGTGACTTTTGTAGAGGAAAACAGTGTTGGAAGTAAGCTTTAAGTTCTGCTGGACTGGTCCATGTTTGGGATAGCTGTCTACATCCAGTGTTGTCTGCTGCTGGCTGCGTGGAGATCTTGAGTTTGAGATCATCACTGACTTTGCTGGTCCATTAAGGTCCTGTGACTCTTAAATAGGGACGGATGCCTTCACGTTTGGCTGCACAGGAATTGGTGAGCAGTACCAGGAAAGGTCTTTCCAACAAAGGAAGAGGGAGTCCTTTAAGTTATGTCTTTTTCAGTAGACATATTCTCTAGGACAGCAGTCACCAACCAGTGGTCCGTGAGTTCCGAAAGGTTGGCAACCGCTGCTCTAGGAAGTAGGTCATGAGAGGAATCAGAGGTCAGGCTGTATTCTTGTTCAGCATAGGCTTCTTTAACTTTTGAGAGATGTTATTGGAAATAGAGAATCGGGAGCTATCAATATTTTAATAGATCACATTGGGCATGTGATGGTCAGAGTATGGGGAATGAGGCAGCTGTATGGGTCTGCAGGTTACTATTTCACAGGGAGCAAGCTTATGTTTTTCAAAAGTTAAGGAAGGACCCTTAGATTCTCTAGAACAGTGACAGCACCTTGGTGCAGGGAATTTCCAAGGCTCACAACATTTTCATAATTGGGTTTTAATGATGCCACATTCAGCCTTTCTGCTAGTCCTGAAGACTGAGGGCTATATGGGCAATGCAGCCTCTGTGGACCAGAGAAGGGGCTCCGCAGAGTTCTTGGATTGCCTGGCCAGGAAAATGAGTTCTGAGGTCACTGTGCAAAGCAGTAGGGGCGCCCCAGGGAGGGATGATGTTTTCAAGTAATTTCTTTGCTACAAAAAAAAAAGCAACAGAGAAAAGCTTCTACCCAGTGACAAACATACAGACCATGACCAGCTCGTGGTCATATTTGTTCACTTGTTTTTAACAATTGTGT
Organism: Myotis brandtii; assembly: GCF_000412655.1. NCBI lineage: Eukaryota > Metazoa > Chordata > Mammalia > Chiroptera > Vespertilionidae > Myotis > Myotis brandtii. The sequence goes on from NW_005370156.1 coordinate 1,587,880, forward strand.
TTAGATTAATCAAGAAAATTTCTCAAGATATTAAACAGTGAACCAAATCTTGTTATTTTCCTTGCTGACAAATTGTGTAACAGAGATAACCAAACTTATTTGACCAGGGTATAAGTTGTATTTCTGCATTATAGTAAAGCTGGTAACTCTGAATACATACCTATTTTAATTGAACCAACACACTTAAACTAGCTTTTATTTACTAAATATTTATCCTAGATTACATAAACTTTGAAAAACATCTGGGTTAAGTTTCTATATTTCTGAGCATTTAGAATACTTAATTTGATAAGTGCTTATTTTCCTTTAAGCCAGTTAAATAGAGCTCATTTACAAACTAATTTTGGTAATGCTACCCAGAAATAGAAAAACATTACCTATTTGTAATATATATACATAAACATACAACAGAAATTTTAATTTTAAAATTTTGGTCTTGAGACAAGTACGATAATACAAAAGTCACTAGTTTATAGAAAAAAACAGATGGCCACAAATAAGGTTTCTCGCAGAATCTTAAAGATTCCATTTCTTTAGTTAAGCATTGGTCTCTCAGAGCCAAATTAATACCTCAATGCCTGAACATGTTCTTGAGGTTGGCAGGTGATCCAGTGTCAGTCTAGCTAGCCTGTTCCATGACCACCTTATCCTCATATGAGTCTTGGAGTTAGTTGGGAAGCCCTCTAACAGCTTTAAGTGCTCAACTTGTGCCCATCAGTTTTGCGGCTTTGGCTTCTGAGATTCCCATTAACCATAGAACGATTACTCCTTTACCTCATGTGCACATTGACAGAAACCGCCAGTAGCCAGAGAGATGGTACTGCGGACTGGCCAAGAGAAAGCCTTAGGTGTGCACCAGCAGCAGCTCCCAAAGTAAAACTGCAGCCTGAACCAGTGTGAACTGTGGACTAACCAAGGGCTAGTGAGTGGTGCTCTGTTAGAGCTTCTTGTCAGTCCAGACTAACCCATTAGGCCTGTACTGGGAAGCCAATTAGATTGATAACTCAACGCAAAGAGAGCTGAACTGAGGACCCAGAGGAACTTACCCATGGCCCTCGGAAATGGGGGAAAGAGAACTCAAAAGGTTCACGGGACCAGAGCCTGTGTTTCTCGTCCTTGAAGCTGTGAGATACCTCCTTTGGGTTCCACCACTCCCATCAGACTGTTAAAAAAACACACCAAAATTCAACTGAGTACATTTTTGAGATCTTTTTGGCTTTATTCATTTAGGTCACAACCTAATTCTTGAGGAATCAAAAACTGTACTTGTCTTCCAAATCTAGTCTTTACAAGAATAGAAATGCAGCACTCAAAGCAATTCAGAGCCCACCTATCCTTTTTACCAATCCCCAAACCTCCCCTATTCATCTCAAAAGGCTTACAGATACTGTAAAAGATGTGGATTCAGAAAACAGTTTTTCCAGTGCCTTTGAGATATAAATGTTCTACTTGGTCTTCTCCAGGAGTTCTCATCTGGGCTGTTTCTTTCAAATGTAAACTTAAGGGAAATAATTCTTATCAGAAGGGAAAAAAAAAGATGGGGAAGGCTACTTGGAATTTAGGCAAATAAAAAATCTTAAGTGTCTTCTCCACAAATATTAATGAAAAGTTTTAGCCATCTGAGCATGTAACCTTAATTTATTACAACTTCCAGAAACATGGCTTGGATCCAACTCTTCTTTGATAAACTAGTGAGGTATGGCTCATGACTCGGGGCAAAGGAGGAGCCAGGACTTGCTAGTTCTCTTTCCATCTCCATGTCCACTTCCTGCTCCTGTAACTGCATTCTTAGGAGGAAACTGACATCTTCATGGTGTGAAAGCTGCTTGGCCTTGCAGCTTTCAACCTGTGAACCAGTGACTGTGGCTGGAGGACTCTTCATTGGGCCACCTGAGTCACTTACCCACCCTAGGGTGAGGGTACGGGGTGACACCTGATGGAGAGCACCACCAGGACCACATAAAGGTACAGAGGGACTCCACCAGGGCGCCAGCCTCCTCACTCACCCCAAGGAACAGCCAATGTCCACTATGGGATCCAACCACCTTTTGCCACAAAAAGTTTCTCAATTCGCAGGCACAATGGCACAAGTCTGTTTTGTCAGGGCAAAGAGGAATTTTGCAGGGAGGCTGTAATGGAGTCAGGCATGGACCATGCAAATGCTCCATTTCTTTAGTTAAGATATCCATGGCTAGGACCTAATTAAGAGACTTTGTTACTTTGCTTCTGAAGCCACATTTAAACAGCATTAACCGGGGTTCCTGGCACAAGACTCTCATTAAGACAGTATATCCACAGTATGCTTATAGATGCCTTGGGATTTCCCAGCTTTCATGGTTTTTTTTAAAAGACAGATGAGAAACATTTACAAAATCGAGAATGTCTTCATTTATTTGTTCCTAGAGAAGTCAGCAAATCAAACAGAAAAGTGGTGATGACTGATCATTCTCAATCATAAACTGGTTCTTGAGGCCATGTTTAAGATGCTCTTTAAACTTGCTTTTCTTTGAACCACATTGGATTGGAGGCTCTTCCTGTCACCCGTCCCAACCCTAACCCTAGCACTAGGTACGGGGAGATCAGCAGCAAAGGAGAGAATCTTCTAACATTTATGGAAAGTCCGATGGTGTTTCTAAAGAGATCTTCCAACTCCCTCACTGGCATATGCTCCTGGGAGGTCAAACTTGAAAATCCAGCCTTAACAAGACACAGACCTACTAACTCACAGTCACAGCCCAATGTCCTTCACAGGAACATTCTTTCCAAAACTGAAGGCTGGGGTCAAAGGCCTAGAGGCTTCATCCCTTCAGGATGCAGCACAAATGAAATCACACTATGAGTAAAAGCAAAAAACACAAAAATGAGCACACAAGACACTCCAGGCTACATCACAGCTGTAGGACAGAGCACCAGGTTAGCCACGCCAACATCTGGGACTGCGGCCCAAAAGGCAGGGCCTACGGGCAAACTCCAGCTCATTCCCACTTCACCCAGATGATGTCTGACCTTAATCTTACCCTGAAAGAGCTAGTTTAGGGTCGCTAGAGAGGGGCTCTTTTTCCTGAACATGATCCCTAGTGGTGATTACCGGCTTCAACATACATAGCTCTGTGATCGCTTCTTGATATGTAAAAATTCCTTCTACTCAACCTACATAGTGCTGCCTACCTGAAAGACTTTTCAAAAGTCTCTTGTTTTCTATATACTTTCTTAGATATTTTCAATATACCTTTTTTATAATCACAAAACATGTTATTTGAAATAGTAAGCATTGGTTCAACATTTTTAAAAACTCAGTTTAAAATATGACTCCAGTTTCACTGTGGGGAAATCTAACATTTTAAATGTTCTCCTAGGACAATAAAATCTGGTTAGCCCTTGGGGCCCAGGGAGGACTACCCAAAGCAGCTGTTCTGTGAGAAAGGAAACCTGAGAAACCCAGCCGCAGGGGCTCTCGCCTTGCTGCACAGGGGGATCACGTGGGGTCTCTGAAAGCCCCCGTACCTAGCACACCCAGTGCACCGCAGACCAATTAAACCAGCACCTCTGGGGTGAAGCCCAGAACTGAGGTTTTTGAGATTTCCTGGGTGACTCCAGCATGCAGGCCAACTGCATAAGTAAGCGTTAGCTCCACTATCCTCCTTCACAGATGTCGAATGTTAGGTCCGCTTTATGTCTACTCAGCACTGCATCAGGCCTAGCTCCTTATGGACAGGGCAGACTACTGCTCAGTATGAAACCCTACAAAATCAGCATGCGCTTGTGAAGGCAGGCTGGTAAACGCCACTCCCCACTCACCGTCTGCTCTCTTTGGATTCCCTGCAGGAGCTACAGTGACAGCTGTTTCCTGGATTCCCCCCTGTATCCAGAACTAGCTGACGTCCAGTGGTACGGCCAGGAGAAAGCCAAGCCGGGGACCCTCGTGTGAACCAGCCGGCCTCAATCTGACCGCCTCAACGCCATTCTGAGATCACCTCACTGCCTCTCATTTGCCTTACCCAGACACACCGTCACCCTGCACCAGCTTTGGCCCTCAGCACTTTTTCCTCCTGTCTCCGCATCCCCTCACAACTCAAAAACCTGACTGAGGAGACATTATGGAAGGTTCCGGTCCCACTGTGTGTCCCCTGGCTCTCTTGCCTACAGAGAGCCAGGCACCTGTCCTTAATGGTACCTTGATGGCTTCCCCCTGCCATGACAGCCCCCAGGCCAGGAACCATCAGGGAAGCTGGCTGGCCTCGAATTCCTGTGGACAAGTGTTACAGAGGACAGGGAAGGAGATACTGCGGGTGGCCCAGAAAGTCTGCTAAGCTGTGGCCAGCCTGCCGCCAGGAGGCACCAACCAGGCACTTCAGGAACAGGCCACCTGGTGGGAAGGTTCTTAACACCTGAAATATTCCTTGGGCAGTGGCTCTTGGGGGAGTGGGGAGGAATGAAACAGGACGCTCAACACATCAGAGATGTATCAGAGGATCACAATCAGTTCTATGCTGCCAAAGATTTAAAAAATTAAAACACAAAAAAATGAGAGGGGCCAAGAGGAAGACATTCTTTGTGTAACAAAATCTCTTTCAAATTCTAAACTGCTACAACACCCAAGTCCAAGTCAACCATTTGTAAACTGTTTCCCCTCTTTATGGCTCTCCCCAACGTCCACCTTCTCTCTCGGGAGAGCCTGGAAAACTCAGTGATGTGATGCGAAAGTCGGATCTCCGTGAGTCTGGACGCTGAGGACAGACCTGTGGGGAGCAGCAGAGTGTGCTATCAGCCCTGGTCGGTGCCCAAGCCCAGGACACAGCTGCTTTCCTTCTGGGATTTGTAGGAAACATAAGGTGATGATGCCAAAAGAGGTTCTCTCTCATTAAAACAACCAGTAAAATGATCCTGTTTTTTTTTTTGTTTTGTTTTGTTTTGTTTTGCACAAGGTGTTTCATTATATTTTTTACGGGAAACCAAGGGAAAAGCACATTGCAATTCATTCAAGTGTTTAACTGTTGTGGCTCATTTTATGTTTGTTAGCACTTGTGTGACAAAGAGCTCAGCTCCAACTTCAGTTACCAATGTGTCTCTTATTCAAAAACCCAACTATGTCCTTAGGTAGAAAGATTTTACTCATGTGTCTACTAAGGCAGAGCAGGGTTGAAAAAAATATCAGCTCCCAGGGGGCCCACATGCCTACAACAGCGTCAGCCACCTGATGTACCACATTTGTCTGCAGGTACCAAAAGAAGAAAGAAGAGCAAAAAACGGTGTGGGAGCTGCACGTTTACATGTGCTTTGAGCTATGCTTAAAACACAACTGGAAAGCCATCAATCTTCAAAGGCCTCAAAACTACTTTTATAATAATAACAAGTGCACACTCTTAGTTGGGTATTCAAAATGGCACAAACACGGTCTCCACAGAGGTGGTATGCTGTGCTTATTGGCACAAGTAGGGGGGCGGGGGGATATTTTTTCCTCACTTGAAATGACTTACCGGAAAGGCATTGGGGCAGCCAGAGACAGGAGCCAGGGTGGGAGTAGTTTTGTGGGAGAACAGGACTGAAGTTAGCTTTAGCATAAAAAGAAAAATCTTTGTTCTTTATGTATATGTAATCCAAGAATAACAATAGACTCCACCAGACCAGGAGGGTATGAATGGACATGAAACAAAATAACCTGGTGCACCCTCTGCTGCAGTGGGCAAAGCACGTGGATTCACAGCCGCTGGGCCATCTGGATGATTCAGGGCCTGGTCGGCGAGGCCCTGTGCACGGCTGGGTTGGTGATAGCAGCTTGCGGAAGGGATTACTATTCACAGAACACTTTAGGGGTAAACCCTGTAGGATACATAAAACTGGTTATAATGTTAAAATGATTCTGGGGATTGATGGGGGGGGGGTATATTTTCGTTGCCCTTATTCTGATGGTCAAAGCTACAAACAGCAGATTTTTCCCTCCCCACTTGGAAACATTATACATTGGGCCATTTTTCTTTCTCCCAAAACTGATTCGTGAATAATCAAACTGGACTATGTACAACAGGAGCAGTCAGTCAAAAGGGAAATAGAAAAGGTGACCAGGTTCTACAACATGTACAGTAATGGAGCATCAAGTCTGAAGTCAATCGGGTCAAGCTTTTAGCCCAGTTGGGTTACAGGGAATGAGAGATGAAAATTCTTTCTAAACACCTGAGTTCTGGATTCTGGGGGCAGAAAGAAATGGAGCAGGAGAGGGATTGTAATTCAGACCAACATCACAATAGTCTGGTAGTAAAGACAGAGATTAAGTAAAACAGGTTTTACTGTTTAGCTGCGTTCAGTTACTACGAAGTGTACATAAAGTATTAGTCCTTTGAGACTGACATGATTAATGAATGATCAATGTGGTGGGAAACAATGGAGTTATTGTACACAAGCACTTGCAAGCTCTTTATAGATCCCTATTTCTTTAAAACAAAAGATGGACCATAAAGCCTGGTCTGATATAAAGCCCCATTGGATTCTGTGGACATGTATAAGAAACTACCTGTTTAGCCAGAAGACTGGTGAAAACACCTATATCAGACTGTTGCTAGCCAGGTGAATTTTTTATTTTATTATATGGAGGTGACTGTTGGAGAAGTTAAAATTCCAATTTGTTTTCATTCAGTATTAGTTTAGTTCTAAACATAGCAAACCCGATCCAGGTGCTATCAGATGACCAGTTACTGCTTAGTTAACTAGGTGTAAAATTTTTCATACACAATGTCAATAGTTTATTACAAGTTGTGTAAAATGGACTCTAGTTTAATAATGGGGGAGAAAAGGATTAGGTTGCTCCTGAAACTGACTGTAGAGCATGTAAAACGATTTTACTGGATTCTGTTCAACTGTAATCAATGAAAAAGATGTACGTTGTAGACAAAGTTGCAGAATTAAAAAGAAATCTGCTTTTAATTTATTCTTTTTGTATTAAGAATTTGTATAGTACCTTTACATTTTGCAAAACAGTGTGGTTGACACTTATTAAAGCATTTTCAAAATGAAGAGCTCTCAGTTGCTGCTTGGCGATCTGTTTGTTTCTAGATGACAAATGCTTAAGATGCTCTGGAAATCTGTAACTCCGGTGCTGGTGTCCTCACCAGGCTCATTTTTAAAAGTCAACTTGCAGACGCTATTCTTTTTATTAAATTTTTTAAATTTTATTTTTAAGTACAGTTTGCATTCACCATTATTTTGTATTAGTTTCAGTTATACAGCACAGCAGTTAGACAATCATATACTTTACAAGTGTTTCCCCGATATTCCCAGTACACACCTGGCACCATATGTAGTTATTACAATATTGTTGACTATATCCCTATGCTGTATTTCATATCCGCATGACTGTTTTGTAACTACCAATCTGTACTTAATCCCTTCTCTTTTTTTACCTAGCCCCTCAACGGTCCTCCCCTCCGGCATCCATCAGTCTGCTCTCTGTATCTGTGTGTCTGTTTCTATTTTGTCTATTCATTTATTTTGTTCTTTAGATTCCACATATAAGTGAAATCATATGGTATTTGTCTTTGACTTATTTTACTTAGCATAATACCCTCTAGGTCCATCCATTCTCTCATCAGATCTCATTCTTTTTTATGGCAGAGTACTATTTCATTGTATGTATGTACCACAGCTTCTTATTTATCCACTCATCTATTGTACAGATGCTATTTTGTCTTGTTAGATGTTGTAGACAAGCTCAGTTCACTTACTAGAGGCTAATTCTTATTCTATTTTTATTTTCCTTTTGTTACTTAGAGATGATATATTCCCAATTATGTATTGTCCCTTAATAAGAGGATATGAGATTAGAGATCAGACTTTGTCACGATGCTAGGTTAGTGTTTGTATCACTGTTCATTATAAAGAGTGACCCATGTGCAGCATGTGCTAGGCCTGGGCACTGTCCACACAGAGCAGCCCTGGTGGGAGAGACGCTGTAGGACCCTGGGCTCTGGAGGTCAGCCCTTGTAAGTCTCCAATGGTCCCTGGTCCCATGTGGGATGCATAGGGCCAATCAGGGAGACAGGCAGGATGCTCAGGCTTTTTACCACCACTGCTGTTCACTGCTGTACTCACACCACAGCGCAAACTCTGTCCCTACCCTCTGGGTCATATCACCAAAGCAATAGCCCACTGGGCCTGCAGGTCCAAAGAGCTTCATGTTTAAGGGCATAAAGGTAACTGGCTGACTTCAGAAAGGAATTTGCTGCCATTGAATCCCTGCCCCCTAGTCTAAGCCAACATGCATCTCTTCTTTAGCAGGAAACTAGAATCTGGCGGCCAAGAACATCCCTGGATGGAAAGTCCTCCCCAGATGGAAAACCCTTGCTGAAGCATTTGCCACCACAGCAAACCCTGCCAAAAATGAGAGCAGTCACCCTGGCCGGTTTCTCAGTGGTTAGAGCTTCAGCCCACAGACCAAAGGGTCATTGGTTCAATTCCTGGTCAAGGGCACGTACCTCGGTTGCAGGTTTAACCCCCAGCCCCAGTTGGGGTGCGAGCAGGAGGCAACCACTCGTGTCTCTCTCATGTGGATGTTTCTCTCCCTCTTGCCTCTCCTTTCACTCTCTAAAAATCAATGGAAAAAATATCCTCACTCTATGGATGAGGATTTAAAAAGAGAGAGAGAGAGCAATCCTCTGAAAATGCAAAACATGCCTGGAAGTGAGCCCACTAAGACAGCATTTTGTACTTCCTAAAGCTTTCCTCGGGAAAGCAACCAGGGCCCCTGTAGCTCAAGATAATCTACACTAATTGCAAATAAACAGGGATGTTCCACAAGTCTTGTGCATATAAACACGCCACAGCTCAGGAAATAAATCTCATAGCCACTCATTAATTTCTATCACACGAAAGCACCTTGCACATGGGAAGGTGGGACTTTTTCATTTCTTCTTCACTCCTTCCTACCTTTCACCACACACACACACACACACACACACATACACAGTGCCAACAACGCAATTTGGTTATTAGAAAATACAAAAGAAACACCAAACTCCAGTAAAAGCATTAGAAATAGCCAGACCTTTCGTTGCTCTCTTCCTCAAAACCAGTTTAAGAAAAAACAAACTCAGACATAAAATTCTCTTTAAAAAGAGGGGTGTCAGAAAACCACAGATGAGGGCTAGCAAGCAGGCATCAGGCCCCAGTGGAAGTCATTCATTGCATTTAAGAGACCTATATTATATTTGGGGGTGGAAGGAGGAGGAAAGAAAAAGTAAATTATAGAAAGTGATAAGAAATAAGGGAGAGTGGAAGATTTAGCCTCTCACGAAGAGGAAAATGTTTTCAAGTCAGGTAAGAAAAGCTGCTGGCAGGTGCAGAGGTGGAAAGAGACCTTGGGCTTGCTCCATATTCAACCTGGTGTGAGAAAAGATAGGTGAGGCCTCCCTCCCAGTGAGAGGGTCAATAGATAGTAGGGTATGGTCAGCATGCAGCGGAGTAACAGAGATTAGAATATAAAATAGCCCAAGAGGAAATGAAGAGGGAGGATGTCCTCCAGGCATCACTTTGGGCCCAGCTGCCACTGGACACTCAGTGGCTGTGAATTCCCTCCTGGCACTTACTAGCTAGGGGCTGGAGGAGACCGATGGAATGGCACAGGCTTAGGTTCTTCTGTGTGGCATGGCAGGAGGACAAAAGGGTAAGTGAGTAGAAGGTCCTGGTGAGAGGGTGACTGAAATGATGACAATGGCTTCTAGATGGACTAGAGAGAAAGTGCGACCAGGAATCAAGCAGAAAACAGAGGAATAAATAGAATGCCTTGAAGAGGCCCAGGAACAGAAGAATGAAGGAGCAAGGGAGCAAGGATAGGACTTGGTGACCAGAAGGAGGTAAATACTCATTTTCCCATAACCTTCCCATCCCCATGTGAGTGAACCACACAATCTGATAATCGTCACATGGAAAAGTTCCTATGTCAGGCTGATGGGGTTAGTGAATGTCACCTGAGCTTGGGGTTGCTGGACACGCACCTGGGTCTCATTCCCTGTGTGCAGGAGCTACAATTCTGGCTGCCTGGTGTATCGGGGGACCAAACCCACACCAATTGACAGAGATTTGATAAAAACAATTGCTTAACCAGATAGCGAAGAGGTGACCGAGCAAAAGGGGGTGCTGAGACCTCACAGAGATGATGAGCACAGGAAGCAGCAACCGTCCTTAGGGATGGGAAACAAAGGCAAGGGATGGTTAGAAGGGAGAAGCTGGTAGGTGCAGCCTGTGGAGCTGGGAGTCAGACCCGAGGCGTGGATGCTGCTCTGCCGGCACCTGTGCCCTGGGACCTTGGCGGGACCCTGGGTTCAAACCTCCAAAGTGGGGGCACCAGCGGACAGTGCTCTGACCTCTGAGTTGCACGATGAAGTCATACAGGCTGTGCCATCACTGTTAGGGACGAGAAGCTAACAAGAGGAGCAAATCCCTTCTTCCTTCCCTAGTTCCTCTCTGTCGTGTGCTTACTATTGGTGGGACCACCTAACAAAAAGCCAGCCGGAAAGGAAATGTGTGGCCTGCAGAGTCCTGTGGTCACCAAGCAGAGCATGGGAGGCGCAGGAGAGCCCAGAGAGATCAGCTGCACCACCAGCACCTGCGGCCCAGCGGACTAGCCTTCACCTCTGAACCTTGGCTGGTGAACCAACTAGCAATCCCAAGTCCCTAGTCAAACTAAACAGCTCTAAATCAAGGAGAGATCTCTACTATCTACTGCTGAAGGACAAGCCAATGGGTATTGAATGAGTGAATGAATGAATGAGTGAATGAGTTTACACCAGACCATGTAAAACACTGATCATAAAATCCTCCCAGAGGATTCAGCCATCGGTAGCAAATGCAAAGTCTGTTTCCATCACAAAATCAAACTCTTGGTTAATTCTATTCACATTACTCCTATTAGCTCTCCCAGACTTGCTACTGTTACAAGAGAAGGTTTTTTCTTACTGTCCTCCAATGTTCTCCTCAAACAAAATATTTTAAAATCTATTTTCCTAATAATTCTTTCAAGTGTTTTTTTTCACTTAGCAAGTTTGAAATTATTTAATTTTCAAGGTCATGCATCCTATTTGTGTGTGTATTGTTAAATACAGGCACTATCTGGTGCCTTATTCTTAAGCATTGTCTCAAGCCTACATGAGTCATCCAGAATGCTATCTGATGATATCCCCGGGACTTTAGACAATATTACTGTTACCATGGAATGCAGTCACCAGGCCCTAAGGATTTAACTAGATGCTGTTTATTGAAACTGAACTTCATTGAATCCTCTCCCATTCCATTCTGGTCTCCACATTCTAATATATTACTCATTCTTCTCACCAAACTTACTCTACCTTTTAAACTATTGACTATTCATAATCTCTGCTTCCCTGATTTTTGAGGTGACCTTTCCCTCCTGCTATCCTTCTAATAAAGGAGAACACTCCCTCTGGTCATTTTTTTCCACCTTATGTGATTAAAAGGTTTGTAAATGTTCATATTTTTGCAATTACATGTCATTTTCTTCTTAATTTTTTTTTACTCTTCTTCAAAAGTTGTTGCTATTCCTTTTGATTACTTGGGAGAAATAATTAGCCTCCTCTTCTACTTTTGTGACCTATATATTTATATTTCCAGTTATAGTTACAGTTACAGTTATAGTTATAGTTATATAGTTATATTTATAGTAGAGCTGCTTGGTTTTTGCTCAAATTTCTTTTCAATCTACCCACCTTTTAGGAAATAAATTATTTGGTTTTTTTGTTAGGTATTTTGAGCTTTTCTGAGGTGTATACTTTTCTACACAGTATCCTCTCCTTCCCAGAGTAGCTTTCCATAGGGAAGCCTATTAAAATAAAGAATAATAGAGGCCCCAGATGAGCTCTTCCTAAGTCTCTCCTCCACCAGGAATGTCTCTGTGAGCACCCAGGTCCCTCTCCCTCCTTGCTTTTCTCTTTCCAAAGCAAATCTATCCCTGCTCTGGAGGCATCCACGGCTGCTTCTGTGGGGGGTCTTGCTCCATTCAGTCTCCCTTCTCCTCTAACGTCACACTTTTTCTTTCTCCTTTGGCTCTTCTCCTTTAACATATAAATATACTCATTTTTTTCATCTTAAAAAAAAAAATCCTAACAATGTATTTCCCTCTGACTACGACCACATCTCTCTTCTCAGCCAAATGTTTGGGAAGAGAAGCCCTCAGTTGCTGCCTTCACTTTCTCACGCCCCATTCACTTCTTCATTCACTGCCTGCCATCCTGCAGGCGCACATCCCCAAGCACCCAGTTGCCATCGCCAAAGGCATTTGTAGCTTTCCTGACCTCCTGACAACATTTGACTATGTTTAGGAAATAATGTATGGAGTGCCAGAAATGAAAGGCAGATTCGATCCCCAATCTCATGTGGCTCAACATATTAGGCATTCCTGATAATACTCAGGTTTCTTTGCCTCCACTGCTCTCCTTTGCAGGCTTTACTTATATGCTACTTAAATCTCCCTATTCTCCAAGTCTTCTTTTCTCCTCCTCCTCCTCCTCCTCCTCCTCCTTCTTCTTCTTCTTCATAGCTTCTCAAAGCAATCACCCATGGCTTTAATTACTTTATATACAGGGTGGGGCAAAAGTAGGTTTACATTTCTGAGTACATGAAATACAGAGTTTATTCTTGCATTGTTATTTAGTAACTAGAGGCCTGGTGCACGAATTCATGCATCACTGGGGTCCCTCAGCCTGGTCTGTGGGATCGGGCTGAAACCGGCTCTCTGACATCCCCTAAGGGGTCCTGGATTGCAAGAGGGCACAGGCCAGGCTGAGGGACCCCACCAGTGCATGATCAGGGCTGGGGAGGGACACGGGAGATTGGCCAGCATGGAAAGGCTCCAGGGCATGTCTAGTCCTTCTCATTCAGTCCCAATCGGCTGGACCTCAGCAGCGAGCTAACCTACCAGTTGGAGCGTCTACCCCTGGTGGTCAGTGCACATCGGTTGAGTGGCTTTAGCATATCATTAGCATATTATGCTTTGATTGGTTGAATGGACCACCAGACACTTAGCATATTATGCTTTTATTATATAGGATTGTTGTATTATTTTCCATATGAACAATTGTAAACCTACTATTGCCCCACTCTGCATACTCTAATGACAATACAGTTTTAAATGTTTTCATTTAACAGTTTTATTTTACATCGAATGCCTCATTTACTAAAACCATAGATTCCACGTTGCTCTATAAAAGCAATCGCAAAAGAATGTGATATTCTTAGCATGTCAACTTTAAGAAATTTTCCTAATAACTTTTTCTGGTCTGACAGGAGGAGGACTCAGGCTGGGGAAAGGCATGAAGAAAACTTTTGGGGTGCTGCTATAAATGTTCTATATCTAGATCTTGTTTTACATCTTGATATAAGTTGCACATATCAAGAATCACTGAGCTCTACAATTAGGATCAGTACACTTCACACACTGCACTATTTGGGGTATATTTTATCTCAATGTAAAAGAAATAATTGTCCCATTAAATGACTTTTGCAGCAGAAAAGGTTTGGGTTTGTACATTTACCAGGGTCTGAAAACTGTGGCCCACAGACCACCTGCCCCTTTTATAAGTGAGGTTTTACTGGAACAGCCAGGCTGTTTCCACACTGAGCTGCAGGTTGAGTAGCTGTGATGAAGACCTAAGATCCTGTAAGAAAAGGCTTGCTGACCCTAGACCTAAACTGTCCCTTTTTATGATAGTTCAAATCAACCTCACCTAAATACCAAAGTAACAAGGAAACTTATGATAGCTCAATAAATTAATTAGTTAACCCCTAATCAAGCATTTCATAAAATTCTAGCAATGGGGGGGTGGCAGCATTCTTTTGCCTTGAATTTTGATTACTTGGGAGAACTATGGGTTTAATGACACCGGTCACAAACTGGTACTTTATTTGGCCTTACACATGTTGATTTTTTTTAATTTGGTGTTAATATTTTAAAAAATAGGAGTGTCCACTTTAAAAACAAACAAACAAAAAAACACAATCAATGCCTGGCTGGTGTGGCTTAGTGGTTGAGCATTGACCCTGCACCAAGAGGTTGCTGGTTGGATTCCCGGTCAAGGCATATGCCCAGGTTGTGGGTTCAATCCCCAGTAGGGGTGCGTGCAGGAGACAAAATGATCAATGATTCTCTCTCATTATTGATGTTTCTACCTCTCTCTCCCTCTCCTCTCCCCTCTCTGAAATCAATAAAAAAACATACTTTAAAAAAAAAACAATCAAGATTTTGGTTGTTCATACAAAGAAAGGAGCAACTTTGGAACCATATTCCTACAAGGTAACAATGAGCTAAAGTGACTCCTGCAACACTGAGGCTAAGCATCGGTTGACACTTCAGCCTGTGCTCTCACTGTCTGCTTTTCCTCTAGCAGAGCTGGAGGACAGGAAATGTTGCTTCTATTAGTGCCTACATGAAAAGGAGCAAAACAAAAGACAGAGGGGCCAGGGGAGTCAGGTGTTTCCTGACATTCAGCTCACTTGTTACCTGCCTGTCATGGGCATGCAAGCTTACAACTTCAGGTTTAAGCAATGGCCTCGAGGAAAATGTCAGACAAAAATCAGAGATATGGAAAAGCAATAGTTAACTCGAAACTTGCAAACATCAAGTGGTAGGGCTCTCCCTATATCTTCCAAAGTGGTCCTATTCCTCACTTGTATAATTTTGCTTCTTAAAAAGCTTCTTTGTATTATTTCTGCAACCTCTATGAGTCTATATTTATTTCAAAATAGTTTTAAGAAATAGCATTTCCTTGCCCTAAATAGAAATCTGTCTTCCTTCCTGTATCTTAATTGGTCCTCAAACATATATGACAAGTTTAATCCCTCTTCCACCAGAAAGTTCTTCCATTATCTATAACTTTCTTTCCCACATCCCCACCAAGAGTCTCCTTTCTCAAGGACTCTCTTGTCCTATAGAATATTCATTCAATCAGCAAAAATTCATTGAGCACCCACCATAAGTATCGTGTGTTCTAGACTCTGGGGATATAAGAGTGAACTATGTTCGTGACTTGTGGACCCAACACTAAATTATGCCTAATAATGTAATGTAAGTGATCATTAGACTTTCCAGTGGCCATATCATATTGCTAATTACACTTCTAATCCACTACATTCCCAAATTCTTCCTCTTATACATTGCTCAGACATATACTCAAGCAACTAGGTTACTGAATCTAAATTTCTTTATGGTCATCCTTGCTAAATGTTATAGTTTTGGAATCTGCCCTTCAGTCTGTCAAGAACTTCTAGAATGCCAGTTTCTTTTCTACCTTAGCGCACACCCTATCCCTTCTAGTTTCTTGTTGTCTATAAATCTGACAAATATACCTCTCTGTATAATCATCTGAATCAGTCATTAAAATGTTTAACAGGACAGTATTGAGGTCACTAAGAACCTATGGCAGATGTTACTAGCATGCACCATGTACACCTGGACTCATTATTCACTGCTCCATGGCTTCCCTCACTCAACAAGCTCTGAGTCATCTGATTGTATTGTCATGTCTACATCTGTCCACCAAAATATTATTGTGTTTAGGTCAAACACCTTCCCAAAATTCAGATATAATAGGATCATCAATTTTCCCTAATTATCTTGGGGGGAAAACATTTTTTAAACAATGTAAAGCCCTGACCAGTGTTGCTAAGTGGTTAGAGTGTCAGTCCATGCACCAAAGCATCTTGGGTTCAATTCCTAGTCAAGGACACATACCTGGGTTGCAGTTCGCTTCCTGACCCCAGTCTGAGTGTGTGTGGGAGGCAACCAGTCAATGTGTCTCTCTCACATTGATGTGTTTTGTTTTGTTTTTCTCTCTCTCTCTCCCCTCCTTTCTTTCCTTCCATTGAAAAGCAATGGAAAAAAGATCCTCAAGTTTATCCCAAGGATAAACACACATGCATAAAATATGAAATGACAACAGTTAAAATGTATGACCAACTAAAGGAGGATACATCCCTATACAGCTTCCATATAAACCAGAAAGCTTTATAAATAAATACTAGGTATACATTTTATTAAGGAGAAAACCAGTTTATGGGGAGGTATCATTATTTTAAAAAGAAATGCTCTTCTATTAATTATATGAACCTTGATACACACTATATCTTTGACCAGTGTATAGTTGAACACAGAAAATTTTATCATTAGGAATTGTTTTCTGTTGTTAAAGCCAAACAACTTTTTTATTTTTTGCCAACCAAAGCTTCTTGCCTCCAATAGAGTCACTGGTAGTTATTTTAAAAAAAGGAAATGTCCTAAAATTTCCATAAGTATATTTGTACTTTATAAACTCTACCATTCATACTAGAAAATCAGGTTGAAATCACTTATTAAAATACTTATATATGTGAATAAAGCATAACACAAATTAACATTTAACACTTGGAATTGAGATACAAACAAATAGATAATTCATGAATATGGTAATGATTGTTCTCTGGCACAAAATCTGAAAGCATTTTTAATATTTTAAGTAAATTTTAAATTTTATGTAAACTTTCAGAGTATCATTTTCAAGCAGCTCTACTTTTGAGAATTAACATCCAGCAAAAGTTATTATATGGACACAACCTGGGATTCTTGACAATTTGGCAAAAGCTAAGAATACAGTTGATTTTTCCCCCACGAAGAAAGATTTAACCAGTAACAATATGCACAAGTTTACATGAGGTATGTACAACTAAGAAAATAAACTATAAAAATACTTCAGACCTATTTGTGTAGAGAAGTGTTGTTATACGTTACTTAAAAGTTATGTTCATTTAAACCAAATTTTTACTATTCGTACCTTTTATCCTAGTAGCTGTTAAATCTACCTTGAAAGTAATAAAATTAGATTTACTGAAAAATATTCTAAATTTGCTGTTCTTCACTAAACTCCCAAAGCAAACTGCAATAGTCTTATTTCAATGCTAAGGTAAATAAAGCACAACCTTTCACCCTGTTTTGCATCAGACTTGAAACTTATAAGGTTTTTATTTTATTCAGCAAAAATGTCTTAAACACAAGTATTTCTAAGGAGTGGACTTACTAGTACATCCTATCATGCTATGTCCTATTTGCTATAGTTCTTTTGCTCTCAAAATTTAGCGTTAAAATTGGAGCATGTTAATCTTCAGAGAAATGTCTTCCTCTCCAAATTGCTTACCTGAATATATTTCCCTGGGTTTCATCATTTAAAACATGTGCAACATGCTTGGAGGAAATCTTTTCCCTACCTGTTCTGACAGTAACAACAATGGGCCTAGGAGCATTTCCAATGGTCATCTGGAGATAAGCATTATTAGCTTAGAAGGAAAGATTAAGGAGAGATCAGAAAGGCAGAAATAACATATTGGTCCAAATTTTGATATCAAATATTTCACAGGTCTTTATGATGTAATTTTCATCCATCTTTTAAGCATGTTGAAAATATTGCCATTCCCCTTACTAAAAAATAAAATAAAATAAATTGAAATATGGATGACAGACTGCCCAGGACCACAAAAGTCCATGGAAAAACAGAAACCAAAGCTAACCTTGTGAATAAAAAGACAAACATTCCTCTGCAGCCTCTGTGCACTGAAAATTAATGCATTTCGATCTGGGATTACTAGGTAGCTAATTTGATGTACTGACAGAAATCCTAGTGTGGATCTCCTTTCCACCTAGTCTTCTCCCCGGGTGGCCACACAGAAGACAGAGCCTGACTAGTTTTCCATAATCCAACCTGAAACCATGTCCACTCCCTGAATAGCAGTCAGACCTCTGAAGCCATGGGCCTCTGCACACGGGGACTATTACATAGAGCCCACGGCGGATCTGTGAACCAAGATTAATTTCTGGCCCTGGAGTCAAATAGCTAAAGGATGAGATCGATTCACTTTGGCCCCGCACACCTCCCACCTGCCAGGAACCTTAAAATGAAAGCTATAAAATGTAAAGACAGAAACCAATGAAGACAAATGGCTCCTTTTCTAAACCAAGCCTGGCAACTTGTGAGGAAGGAAAAGAGGAAGAAAAACAAAGTAGAGAGTTGAAGAGTCTCTCCTAAGCCAGCCTTCCTGTGGTTCTGGGTAATCGCTGCAAGCCCCTCGTAGAGAAAGCTGCGCTAGGGTTCTGACCGATGCCAGACAGTCCCGCTTCTCCCGTATGAGTCTGGATCCCTAGAGACTTGCCCGGAACTGGAGCTCAGAGCCTGAGACTCCCTCCCGATTGAAAAAGACAACCGCGCCCTCAGCCGCCAGCCTGCTCTGCATGCACTCCGCACCTTAGTATTTCACTTCAGCACTGCGCCTCCTCTGAGTCACGCAGATCCAAGCAACAGCAGCCTCCTGATCACCACACCCTCTGTCTGAGGAACAGCAGCTGTACGTGAAGCCTCCCCCCACCAGCCAGAAGAGCCACCACAGCTGTGAACAACACCCACCAGAGGAGCTGCTGCCAACTGAGGAGCAGCTGCTACCGCAACCACCCAAGGAGCAACCACAGCCCAAGGAGCCACTGCCACCCAGGGAGCAGCCACTGAACGACTCAACATCTAGATATGTCAGTGAGATCAAACATGGGTAGGCAAAGAAACCCCCAAAGGAAAGAAAAGGAGGAAAGGAGGACTAAGCAGCTAAGTGAGACAGAGGCATGCAACATGACAGAAAAAGAATTCAGAATAAGGGTCCTAGCGTGCATAAACCGGATGGAGGAAAAAATCAACTACTTATGCAAGAAGCAAGAAGAAACAGATGAAAAAATCAATAACTTATGCAAGACCCAAGAAGAAATGAAGAGCGATATAGCTGCAATAAAAAACACCATTGAAAGCATCAACAGTAGACTAGGAGAAGCGGAGGACCGAATTAGTGAATTAGAAGACAAGGAAGCAAAACACACCCAAACTGTACTGCAATTGGAGAAAAAAATTAAAAGACAGGAGGAGAGCCTAAGGGAGCTTTGGGACAACATGAAACGAAACAACATACGAATAATAGGGGTGCCAGAACAACAGAAAGATGAACAAGGATTAGAAAACCTACTCGAAGAAATAATATCAGAAAACTTCCCTGAAGTGGGGAAGAAAAAAGTCACACAAGCACAGAGAGTCCCAAACAAGGTGAACCCGAAAAGACCCACACCAAGACACATCATAATTACCATGGCAAATGTTCAGGACAAAGAGAGAATCTTACAGGCTGCAAGAGAGAGACGGAAAGTTACATACAAGGGATCTCCCATTAGATTATCAAATGATTTCTCAACAGAAACACATCAGGCCAGAAAAGAATGGACAGAAATTTACAAAGTGATGCAAAGCAAAGGACTGAACCCAAGAATACTCTATCCAGCAAGGCTATCATTCAAAATTGAAGGGGAAATAAGAAGCTTCACAGACAAAAAAAGGCTAAGGGAGTTTATCACCACCAAGCCAGCAATGCAAGAAATGCTAAAGGGACTGGTGTAAAAAGAAGAAATAAAAAGCTCAGAAAGAAAACAGCCACACAAAAAAAGAAATGGCTACAAACAAGTACCTTTCAATAATAACTTTAAACGTAAACGGACTAAATGCTCCAACCAAAAGACATCGAGTGGCTGAATGGATAAAAAAACATGACCCATACATCTGCTGTCTACAAGAGACCCACCTCATTAGAAGGGACTCACACAGACTGAAAGTGAAGGGATGGAAAAATATCTTTCAGGCAAATGGAAAGGAAAAGAAAGCTGGGGTAGCAATACTTATATCAGACAAAATAGACCTCAAAGTGAAGGCCATAACAAGAGATAAGGAAGGCCACTTCATAATACTAAAGGGATCAATACAACAAGAAGATATAACCCTGGTAAACATATATGCACCCAATGCAGGAGCACCCAAATACATAAAAAAACTCCTGGAAGATATCAAAGGAGAGATCGACAACAATACAATCATAGTAGGGGACTTTAATACACCACTGACATCACTGGATAAGTCCTCTAGACAAACAATCAGCAAAGAAACAGCAATCCTAAATGACTCACTAGATCAGATGGACTTAATAGACATCTTCAGAACACTTCACCCAAAGCCGCGGAATATACATTCCACTCAAGTGCTCATGGGACAGATTCAAAAATAGACCACATATTGGGTCACAAGCAAAGTCTCCCCAAATTCAAGAAGATTGAAATCATAAAAAGCATCTTCTCAGACCACGATGGCATAATATTAGAAATAAATATGTAATACCCTTTGTAATACTTTAAGCAATAAAAAAATTAAAAAAAAAAGAAAAGAAAAACAAAGTAGAAAGCAAGGAATTTCTGAAAGACCCTTAGGGTCCCAGAGAAGCCTATAGCCAGGCCTCAGAAGATTTTAATTTAAAAATCAAACACCGCCCTGGCTGTTTTGCTCAGTGGTTAGAGTGTCGACCTGAGGACTGAAGGGTCATGGGTTTGATTCCAGTCAAGGACACATACCTGAGTTGCAATCTTGATCCCCGGCCCTGGTGAGGGCACATGCAGGAGACAACCAGTTGATGTGTCTCTCTCACATCGATGTTTCTCTCTCTCTTTGTCTCTCCTCCCCCTCCTTCCATTCTCTCTAGAAAATCGATGGGAAAAATATCCTTGGGTGAGGATTAACAAAAAAAAAAAAAAAAAAAAAAAAAAAAAAAATCAAACACCTATGTGATTGATATATAGAACTGGTTTTTAAAAAAAATAACAAGCAGGTACTACAAATAGCTCTGCTCAATTTTTTAAGCTTAATTTTAAAAGGGCATATACACATTTTTTATCACAGATTTTCATATTTCTATGTATGTAAATTTTAACACTGGACATTTACTGATAACATTTCCAATATTTAAATTCCCTAAATTTCCAAAGAAAACTGTCCAAATAGGTTATTAAGTTTTTTGGTCCTTCCTATAGTTTCTACAAAATAAATTTTCACCTGATTCTCATATATAAGAATTAGAAGCCCTGTGCACAAAATTTGTGCACTCGGGAGGAGGGGCGTCCCCTCAGCCCAGATAGTGAGAGGGCACAGGCCAGGCTGAGGGATCCCACCAGTGCACAATCGGGGCTCCAGGAGGGACACGGGAGGGCTCCAGGGCATGCCCGGCCCATCTCGCTCAGTCCCCATTGGTCAGACCCCAGCAGCAAGCTAACCTAACAGTTGGAGCATCTGCCCCCTGGTGGTCAGTGCACATCATAGCGACTGGTTGACCAGTTGTCTGTCTGCCCCCTGGTGGTCAATGCACATAATAGTAAGCAGTTGAGTGGCCTTAGCATATCATTAGCATATTACACTTTGATTGGTTGAACGGACAACTGGACGACCAGACACTTAGCATATTAGGCTTTTATTATATAGGATAAAAAATGTAACAAGAGGAAAGACAAGTGATATGGATTCTTTCTGCAGTGATAGTGACCTATCCACTCATTCCAATGCTGTCCTTAGTAAGCAGCATGCAACTAACAGAACTATCCAAGAATAAAGTTTATAGCTATAAAACAAAAACATTTTCTTTGATGAAACCAACCTGCTCTTCTATAGAGGGAATAAAAACAATAGTTAGCCTCATTAGCTTGAGGCTCAGATCATGGAGCCCACCCAGTCCCCAGGAAGGCCAGCAGTCCCTTTCTTGTGAATACAGATAATCAGAGCTCAGAAATAAGCAATGTCATTCCCACTTTGCTGTCAGGACCTGTCTCCTGTTCTGGTCCTGTCACTGTAACTGCTCCACTGAAATTCTTCCTGCTACTCTCTGGAGGCACAGCCACCCAAAGCCCCCTCCTCACCTTAAGCTTATGGCCCACCAAGCAGTGTCCCATGTCCAGTGTCTCCATTACTGGTGCACTAGGCCCTTCTCTTCTTGGTCTACTCCACCAACTGATAGCCTTCCATTCTTCCCTTTCTAAACTCTGCCCTAGCAGCACTTGGACACCAGAACTCTTTTCCCTGCTCCAAGAGCCCACTCAGGAGGAAAGACATTGGAACAAGGGACTCATCTTTCCCTCCAGGGATCTGCTACGGTTTCAGTCCTGAAACGGGAGAGATAAATGCTGGCAGCCTGACTTGGAACATTTTCTCATAGAAACCAGTATAAAGGGTAGTCAAATTACATTGCATCATTAGTACAACAGTTCAGTTATATTAAGAATTAAGTTGCCCGGACAGCATGGCTCAGTGGTTGAGCGTCAACCTATGAACCAGGAGGTCACGATTCAATTCCCAGTCAGGGCACATGCCCGGGAGGCAGGCTCGGTCCCCAGTGTGGGATGTGCAGGAGGCAGCCGATCAATGATTCTCTCTTATCATTGATGTTTCTATCTCTCTATCCCTCTCCCTTTCTGTCTGAAATCAATAAAAATATATATTTTTAGTATATGTGCTGCCAAAGTGAGCACTAAAAATATATATTTTTTAAAAATAATTAAATTTTTATAGCTGGCCTGCAAAAAGAACCTGCATAACATGGTTTCTATGTCAAAATTTGTTCTAAGATATAACCACCAATCTATAAATTTTGAAATTCAATCCCATTCATGACATGAACATTACCTATATCCAGTACATGATCTGAATAATCTTTACACCTACCTTAAAAATGACTAAAAAATATAATATTGTCTGAAAGTTTAATACTGAATGCTTAACAATAAAGCTTACAAAACATCAGAAAAGAAAAGGTGTTTTTTATTTTACTACTAATTCATTTCACATTTATTCTTAAATCTCCTATGTAGAACACTCCCACACTAAATGAACATCTATAATAATAAAAGCGTAATGTGCTAATTAGACCAGATGTCCTTCTGGAAGTCCTTCCATCCTTCCAAACAAAGCTGGGTCCTGGGTTCCTGCCAGTGGCTGGGGGAAAGCCCAGGTCCCAGGTGCCAGAGGGAACCCGGTGTCGGCAGCCAGGGGAAGGAAAGCCTACTCTTGCACAAATTTCATGCATCGAGCCTCTAGTATTATATAAACAACCTAGATAAATAACCATACTTCTGATGCACAACATGGTAATGTTCCTTCACATATTCTCTCTGCAACATGAATTTAATAATATCTGTTATGGATCCCTCAATATCAGCAGGAAGATTCTAGAAAAGAAAAGAAAAGAAAATACAGGCATACTCCCACAACCACATCAAAATTACAACTAAACCACAGAACAACTGTCATTCAGAATCATTTGAAATCTGGCTGAATGGAAGCCCTACACCTAGAGAATTAAAGAAGAATCCACATTGCAGCTGGTAGGAGGGGTTGAGGTGCGGAATGGACTGCTCCATGTGGTATCTTTTTAATCAGGAGGGCTATGTTGGCCATAGAGGTCCCCCCATGAGGAGCAAGGGGTCCCAGCCCCACACTAGACCCTTCAGACCAGGGTTCCAGTGTTGGGAAGAGAAGTTCCCATAACTTTGGGCTGTGAAAACCAGCAGGGATTGTGGCTAAGTGACAAGGAGGATTGATGGAGTCCCAGGCAGTTATTCTTAAAGAGCTGATGCATGGACTTACTTGACTCAATCCCTCAGAGCTTGACTAATGGGGCAGTAGCTTGAAAGGATCCAGGAACATATAGGGAGGAACTAAATTGTCTGGCATCCAGTCAAGAACTCAGGGGCAGCTTTATCCTAGAAAAAAGTGCTGGCAGAGGTCATTGTGTCTTTGCTGAGACCTGCCTGCCACAGTACTAACAAGCAGTCTCCATCAACCTGGCTCACACTGTTTGCCTGGCCCTGGTGACTCTCTGAGACCCCAGCCTCGCCCAAGCTGTTTGCAGTGGCTTTTCCATATGAATGGTCTGTGCTGGCTCAGGCTTCAGACTTTCCTAAAATCTCTTTAACAAGCAACAGCTGGCCTCAGCGTGACCTAGCAGCAGCCTGCCCTGGTTCACAGCTTGGCCTCTCCTGGGCACCTCCAAGCCCAACACAAGTAACAGCCATCTGCAGATCACTCTGTAGCTTGTGCTGGGTGGCCCCAGGTAGGGCACAGGCAATAGCTGACTTTGCACTTCCCAGAAAGCTGTAGAGCCAGTGCACCTGGTGGTCAGCTTCAGACCATGCCAGATTACAACCCTACCACATCCATAAATAACACACTCAAGGGGTAGACTCAGTGAGCACCAAAGCCCCATTGAAGCAAGTCCTGCTCCATAACATTCCTGCACACCTACTCTTCTGTTGTAGTCACAGCTGATTCACACAGGCAATTGGCCTGGGAGTCAATCCCTCCCAATGAGGCCAACAGCAATCAAGGCTCAACTAAAACAGGACAGAGCACACAGCACACACAGGGACATACCTAAAGCACCCATCTCAGCTGACTGGGGAGGCTGAGCCACTGGGTTCTACAGGACACTTACTACATAAGGCCAGTCTACTAATTCCAGGAGGCATAGCAGTTCTACCTAATATATAGAATCAAGCACAGCAAACCAGTTAAAATGCAGAGGCAAAGAAACATGTCACAAATGAAAGAACAGAAGAAATCTCCAGAAAAAGAGCTGAATAAAATGGAAGCAAGCAAGCTACCAGATACAGATTTCAAAACAATAGTTATAAGGATGCTCAAGGATTTTAATGAGAACTTCAAGGAACTTAGTGAATATCAATGACATAAAAAAGGACCAGTTAGAAATGAAGGATACATTAACTGAAATGAAGATTAACTTACAGAGAATCAACAGTAGAGTAAAGGATGCTGAGAATAAAATAAGCAATTTGGAATATGATGATTCAAAAAATCCAATCAGAACAGCAAAAAGAAAAAAGAATACAAAAATATGAAGATAGTGTAAGGAGCCTCTGAAAAATTTCAAGCATACCAATATTCAAATTATGGGGGTGCCAGAAGAAGAGAGGTAGCAAGAAATTGAAAACCTATTTCAAAAAATAATAACAGCAAACTTCCCTTACCTGGTGAAAGAAATAGACACACAAGTCCAGGAAGCGCAGAGAGTCCAAAACAAGATGAACCCAAAGAGGCCCACACCAAGACACATCATAATTAAAATGCCAAAGGTTAAAAACAGAGAGAGAATCTCAAAAGCAGCAAGAGAAAAGTAGTTAGTTACCTACAAGGGAGCGCTGATGACTGTGGGCTGATTTCTCACCAGAAACTTCACAGGCCAGAAGGGAGTGGCAAGAAATATTTAAAGTGATGAAAAGAAAGGACCTACAATCAAAATTACTCTACCCAGAAAAGCTATCACTTAGAATTGAAGGTAAGATATAGAGCTTCACATACAAAAATAAAAAGCGAAAGGAGTTCATCACCACCAAACTAGTATTACATTAAATGTTGAAGGTTCTTGAAAAATAAGAAGGAGGAGGAGGAGAAGAAAAGATCAAAATAAATACATATCTATTTTCCTAGCCAGTTTGGCTCAGTGGATAGAGTATGGGTCTATGGACTGAAGGGTCGCAGGTTCGATTCTGGTCAATGGCATGTACCTCAGTTGCAGGCTCAATCTCAGGCCCTGGTCAGGGCACATGCAGGAGGCAACCAATGGATGTATCTCTCTCACACTAATGTTTCTCTCTCTCTCTCTCTCTCTCTCTCTCTCCCTCCCTCCCTTCCACTCTGTCTAAAAAACAAATAAATGAAAAAAAATATTCTTGGGTGAGGATTAACAATAAATAAATGCATGAATAAATATCAACAATTGAATCTAAAAATTAAATAAATGAAGAAGGAATCTAATGAACAAAATAAACTGATGAATGAAATGTAACTAGAGGCATGGAAACATGAAACAGACTGATGAATCTTAGAGGGAAGGGGGGGGGGAGGAGAGGAAGAGATTAACCAAAGAATTTTTGCACATATATGTATTAGCCATGGACATAGAGAATAAATAGGGTGGAGAAGGCCTGGGGTAGAGCGGGATCCAGGTAGAGAGAGCAAAGTGGAGGACAAAGTGGGCACATCTTTAATACTCTCAACAATAAAGAGTAAAAAATAAAAAGAAAAAAGAAAAGAAAAATGCATAACTAATTTTGGAAGCTACTGTGTAGTTACAGACTGCATTTATTTTAATTTTATATATTCTATTTTTTAAAATATATTTTTTATTGATTACAGAAAGGAAGGGAGAGAGAGAGAAACATCATTGATGAGAGAGAATTATTGATCAGCTGTCTCCTGCACACCTCTCACTGGGGATCGAGCAACATGGGAATCTAACTGTGATCTGGTTCTTAGGTCAACGCTCAACCACTGAGCTAAGCCTACTGGGCTATATATTCTATTTTTTAAAATCAGTTAATAAAAGCATTTTTTAGAAACCTCACCTTTTTCCATAGTTTTCTGTAAAGGGGTCTGAGATAGCTCTCAGACTGTTTCTGAGTAGCACTGTTCAGTTTGCCCTGTACACGGCACTTCACATGGTCTTTGGCATTCAATTCTTTAGCCCAAATACCAGGAAGGAAATGTTGAAAGAATTGGTAAAATTAGACTACAGTGCCACCCAGTGGTTGAACAAGTTTAAAGTTCCCTAACACAAAAACCAGTAAATTATCATCCTTAGAGTAATTTCACAACTGATTACAATATCATCCACTAATACTTAATGAATGAACTATACCTACTTATTCTGTCATATGTTTTGAAGTAGCACATTTGGCAATTCACAAACTTTCCTATTCTCTATATATTCCTAGCTCAAAGATAATCCATTTTCCCCTTAAAAGAATTACCAAATTACATGAATAACTATTTGATAGAAATAAACTTTTACTTTTATTTCTATTACATAAAATTCACACCACCTAGAATAGGGGTGGGCAACCCCTGGCACGCGTGCCAAACATGGCATGCCAGTAACTTTTGCTGGCACTCGAAATCCTCTCTTATACTCGTCCATTTACAATTTTTGCGAACATTTGAATGACTTAAATGTTAAATTACAAGGAACTGGCAAGACACTTGATGTTATGTTTGGTTACATAAAGGCTTTTTAAAAGAAACTGGAAGTCTTTAAGAAGGATGTGGATGGTGAGAAATTTAGATATTTCCCACACCTCAAGAGGCACATCAAAGACCTCCCAAAAGATGACAGAACAGACTGTCAAAGCCTTAAAAAGCTGTTTTTAACATCATTGAGTCAACTTTAGCAGTTCTTCTCAAGATTTGCGAAATTCAGAGAACTGAAAGAGACAGCAAAATTCATGAGGTTTCCAGAAACTGGAGGAACAAAACTTACAAATGTTTTCATGGATAGACATGGCTGACTTTGAAATGTAGTTGATTGAATTTCAGAGTAGCTCAACTTGGAAGCAGAAATTTATTGATCTTAGAGTTGACTTGCAAAACATTGAAAAAAAGCGATTAGAGACAAGAATACCAGAGAGAAGTGTCAAAAACAAACTATTGAGGACTTGGAATGCCATTCCAGAAAATTTTTTCTGTTTAAAAAACTTTGCAACAGCATTACTCTCCATGTTTTCATCCACATACGCTTGTGAATCTTTGTTCTCAGTGATGAATTTTGTTAAGTCTCATAATAGGAGTAGCCTGATGGATGAAAGTAGTAGCTCGTGCATATCTCTGAAGGTCACAAAATATAAACCTGATGTAAAATCTCTGGTATCAGTGATGCAGCAGCAAAAGTCCCACTGATAATATCAAACGGAGTCATAAAGTTTTCTGTCAGACTATCAGTGTAAATGTATAGATTTAAAAAAATGTATTTTTCATCATCATATACTGTGTTTTTGTCGCTCGAATGAATTTTAATATTTCTTCAAGGTTCTTCACTTACGTACACCTTAAGAGATATCAAGTAGGTGTAACATGTTCTCAAAAAATTAGGGTTGGCACGCAGAAGAATTTTGAGTCAGAGATTTTGCTGGTTTTGGCACGCACTCACAAAAAGTTTGCCCACCCCTGACCTAGATTATCAGCCATCATATTATATGTGCTGTGATATTTAATAAATCCCCCAAGTATGTTGTTGTAGTAGTACTTGGACTTGCTACTTTTGCAGTAGAGACAATAATTCAGTTAAAAATTCCCACTAAAGCACCTAACTGAAAGAGAAGGAAAGAAAAGAAAAGAAATAAAATAAACTATTATCCATACCCACCCCTGAAAAGTACTGCAGTGCCCCCTTGGGATTACCAGTATAAAGAGCACCCTTCTAGAGGCAGGTAAACCATGAAGGCCACATAGCACATGTCCCACTAGTGGCATTCCCTGTGTAATCCTATATAAGGAGAGGCTGTCACTCTAGGAGAAAATTCTATTTCATAACTAGTTCCCATGCCCTATTTATTTACCTTTCATTTCCTCAATAGATTCAGAATCATTTTTTAAATCTTTATTGTTGAGATTATTACAGATGTCCCTCTTTTTCCCCCCATAGCTCCCCTTCACCCAGTTCCCACCCCACCCAGGCCCTTGCCACCATATTGTCTGTGTTCATAGGTACTGCATACATGCATATAAGATCTTTGACTAATCTCTTCCTGCACCCACCTACACCCCCTCCCTCTGAGAATCATCATTCTGTTCCATTTCCATGCCTCTGATTCTATTCCATTCACCATTTTATTCTGTTCATCAGATTTTTTATTCATTTGATTTTTAGATTCACTTGTTGATAGATATGTACTTGTTGTCACTTTATTGTTCATAATTTTTTATCTTTACCTTTTTCTTCTTCTTCCTCTTCTTAATTAATACCCTTCAGCATTTCATATAATACTGGTTTGGTGGTGATGAACTCCTTTAGCTTTTTCTTGTCTGTGAAGCTCTTTATCTGACCTTCAATTCTAAATGACTGTTGAGAAATCAGCTGACAGTTGTATGGGTACCCCCTTGTAGGTAACTGACTGTTTTTTTCTTGCTGCTTTTAAGATTCACTCTTTGTCTTTTGCTCTTGGCATTTTAATTGATATGCCTTGATGTGGTCCTCTTTGGATTCCTCTTGTTTGGGGTTCTCTGTGCTTCCTGGACTTGTAAGTCAATTTCTTTCACCAGGTAGGGGAAGTTTTCTGTCATTATTTCTTCAAATAGGTTTTCAAAATCTTGCTCTCTCTCTTCTTCTGGCACTCCCATAATTCGGATCTTGGCACGCTTGAAGTTGTCCCAGAGGCTCCTTAACTATCTTCATATTTTTGGATTCTTTTTTCTTTTTGCTCTTCTGATTGGGTGCTTTTTGCTTCCTCATATTTCAAATAATTGACTTGATTCTTGGGATCCTCTACTCTACTGTTGAATCTCTGTATATTATTACTTATTTCAGTCAGTGTATGCTTAATTTATGACTGGTCCTTTTCCATATTTTTGGCATTCTCACTAAGATCCTTGAAGGTCTAACTAAGTTCCTTGGAGGTTTCTAGAAGATTCTTGATTAACCTCATAACTGTGTTTTTTAATTCTATATCCAGTATTTTGCTTTCTTCCATTTCTTTCATTTGTGACAAATTTCTTTGTCTCCACATTTTGTCTGCTTCCCTGTGTTTGTTTCTATGTAATGGGTGGAGCTGCTATGTCTCCTTGAGTTGATAGAGTGGCCTTGTGTAGTAGTTGTCCTATAGGGCCCAGTGGCTCAGCCTCCCCAGTCACCTAAAGTGGAATCTCTAGGTGCCCCCTTTGTGGGCTGTGTGCACAGTCTTGTTGTAGTTAAACCTTGATTTCTGGGAGGAATTGACCTCCAGGCCAATTGGCTGTGGGGACCAGCTGCAACTATAGTGGGAGAGCTGCTGTGCAGGAGACACCCTTATGGGGCAGGACTTGCTTCAGTGGGGCTCACTGAGTCTGCCCCTTAAGTGTGTCACTTATGGATGTGAAGAGTTTTTTGTTTGTTTGTTTGTTTGTTTGTTACAAAGAGTAGTACATATGTTTCCTTTTTTTCCCCATTGACCTTCCCCTGGCCTCCCCTACCCCCCAGTATCTTCTGTCCATTGGCCATGCTCACATGCATGCATACAAGTCCTTCGGTTGATCTCTTACCCCGTCCCCCCAACCTTCCCCAGCCTTCCCACTGTAGCCCGAAAGTCTGTTTGATGCTACTCTGCCTCTATATCTATTTTTGTTCATCAGTTTATATCTTTCTTTATTAACCATAAACTAGTGGCCCGGTACACAAAATTTGTGTACATTAAAAGGAGGAAATATTTTAATATTGCTATTTGCCCTTTCTCTATAATAGAAGTGTCAGAGATGAAAGAAAATTAGTAAAATGTATATGAAAATCTTCCTTCTGTCAGAGTCTGGGATGACTACAGGACCCAGAGTCAAGTCCCCACCCACCCATGTGTGCCTCAAAATTGCATGAGACCCAGACCCGGCTGGCCCCCCATCATTGGGCTAGATACAGACCTGGCCGGTCCCACCCTTGTCAAGCCCTGTCGGGTGGGGGGTGCGGCCTGAAGTCCCCTGGCCTGGTGCTGGGGTGGGAGACATGGCCTGAGGTCCCCTGGCCCAGCACCAGGGCAGGGGGCACACCTTGAGGTACCCTATCAAGTCCCACTGGGTGGGGGGCACAGCCTCAGGTCCCCTGGCCTGGTGCTGGGGCGGGGGGCATGGCCTGAGGTCCCCCAGCCTGGCACCAGAGCAGGGGGCACAGCCTGAGTTCCTTCAGCCTGGTGCCTGGGCGGGGGGAGTAGCCTGAGGTCCCCTGGCATGGCGCCAGAGTTGGGGGCATGGCCTCAGGTCCCCTGGCCCAGTGCCAGGGCGGGGGGAGCAGCCTGAGGTCCCCCGTCAAGCCCCACAGAGTGAGGGTAGCGCAGACTCAGGTTCCTGCCGATTGCTCCTTAAGGCTCCTTATAAAAACATGGCCTCAGCTGTGGGTGCAGCCACCTTTGTGGAGAAGTGGTGGTCAATTTGCATATTCCCTCTTCATTATATAGGATGATTGTGATCATGTGGTATTTTTCTTTCATTGACTGGCTTATTTCACTTAGCATAATGCTCTCCAGTTCCTTCCATGCTGTTGCGAATGGTAAGAATTCCTTCTTTTTTACAGCAGCATAGTATTCCATTGTGTAGATGTACCACAGTTTTCTAATCCATTCATCTGCTGATGGGCACTTAGGCTGTTTCCAAATCTTAGCTTTGGTAACTTGTGCTGCTAGGAACATAAGGGTGCATATATCCTTTCTGATTGGTGTTTCTAATTTCTTGGTATATAGTCCTAGAAGTGGGATTACTGGGTCAAATGGGAGTTCCATTTGTAAATTTTTGAGGAAACTCCATACTTTCTTCCACAGTGGCTGCACCAGTCTGCATTCCCACCAGCAGTGCACGGGGGTTCCTTTTTCTCCACATCCTCTCCAGCACTTCTCCTTTGTTGATTTGTTGATGATAGTCATTCTGACAG
>NW_005370156.1:1619552-1620790 GCF_000412655.1 Myotis brandtii
GGTAAAGATATTGCTATGACAAATGTCTGCTATTTTGCTGCTTATGGCTTCTTCTAAGATTTTTATGGTTTCCCATCTTACATTTAAGTCCTTTATCCATTTTGAGTTGTTTTTGTGTATGGTGTAAATTGTTGGTCTAGCTTCATTTTTTTGCAAGTATCTGTCCAGTTTTTCCAACACCATTTATTGAAGAGACTGTCTTGTCTCCATTGTATGCTCTTGCCTCCATTGTCAAATATTAATTGAGCATACTGGGTTGTGTCGATTTCTGGGTTCTCTGTTCTGTTCCACTGGTCTATATGTCTGTTCTGGTACCAGTACCAGGCAGTTTTAAGAACAGTGGCTTTGTAGTATTTCTTGATATTTGGTATTGTGACCCTCCTACATTGTTCTTCTTTCTCAAGATTGCTACAGCTATTAGGGGTCTTTTTTTATTCCAGATGAATTTTTGGAGAGTTTGTTCTAGGTCTTTGAAGTTTGCCATTGGTATTTTAATGGGGATTGTGTTGAATGTATAAATTGCTTTGGGTAGTATGGACATTTTAATTATGTTGATTCTACCAATCCATAAACATAGTATATTCTTCCATTTGTTTATGTCTTCCTCTATCTCTTTTTAAAATGATCTGTAGTTCTCGAGTACAGGTCTTTTACGTCCTTAGTAAAGTTTATTCCTAGGTATCTTAATTTTTTTTCTTGATATTTGGTATTGTGACCCTCCTACATTGTTCTTCTTTCTCAAGATTGCTACAGCTATTAGGGGTCTTTTTTTATTCCAGATGAATTTTTGGAGAGTTTGTTCTAGGTCTTTGAAGTTTGCCATTGGTATTTTAATGGGGATTGTGTTGAATGTATAAATTGCTTTGAGTAGTATGGACATTTTAATTATGTTGATTCTACCAATCCATAAACATAGTATATTCTTCCATTTGTTTATGTCTTCCTCTATCTCTTTTTAAAATGATCTGTAGTTCTCGAGTACAGGCCTTTTACGTCCTTAGTAAAGTTTATTCCTAGGTATCTTAATTTTTTTGGTGCAATGGTAAATGGGATTGTTTTTTTCGCTTCTCTTTGTGTAAGTTTATTATTAGCGTATTAAAGACCATAGATTTCTGGGTGTTAATTTTGTATCCTGCTACTTTGCCAAATTCACTTATTAGGTCCAGTAGTTTTTTGATGGAGTCTTTGGGGTTTTCTATGTATAGTATCATGTCATCTGTGAATAAGAATAGTTTTAC
>NW_005370156.1:1621077-1623648 GCF_000412655.1 Myotis brandtii
ATTGATATGATTATGTGATTTTTGTCTCTCAGTTTGTTTATGTGATGTATCACATTTATTGATTTGCAGGTATTGTACCATCCTTGCATCCCCAGAATAAATCCCACTTGGACATGGTGTATGATCTTTCTGATGTAATGCTGAATTTGATTTACTAGAATTTTGTTGAGGATTTTAGCATCTATGTTCATCAAGGATATTGGCCTGTAGTTCTCTTTTTTTGTGGTGTCTTTATCTGGTTTTGGAATTAGGGTAATGCTGCCTTCATAGAAAGAGCTTGGAAGTGTGCCTTCTTTTTGAATTTTTTGAAATAGTCTGTGGAGGATAGGTTTTAGTTATTCTTTGAATGCTTGGTAGAACTCCCCTGTAAAGCTGTCTGGACCAGGGCTTTTGTTTGCTGGAAGATTTTTGATCACTGCTTCAATTTCTTCGGTAGTTATCGGCCTATTCAGGTTTTTTTTTTTAAATTCTTCTTGATTGAGTTTGGGAGCTTTTATTTTTTGTAAGAATATGTCAATTTCATCTAGGTTGTATAATTTGTTGAAATAGAGTTGTTCATAGTATTTTTTCATAATCATTTGTATTTCTGTGGGATTGGTTGTTACCTCACCTCTTTCATTTTTGATTTTGTTTATTTGAGTCCTCTCTCTTTGGTTCTTGGTGAGCCTGGCTAGAGGTTCATCAATCTCATTTATCCTTTCAAAGTACCAGCTCTTGGTTTTGTTGATCTTTTGTGGGGTTTTTTTTGTTTGTTTGTTTTGTTTTTGTTTTTTTTGGGGGGGGTCTCTATTTCATTTATCTCTGCTCTAATTTTTATTATTTCCTTCCTTCTGCTTACGCTGGGCTATTCTTATTGCTCTCTTCCTAACTCTTTGTGTTGTAGGGTGAGATAATTTATTACCATCTTTTTTTGTTTTTTGAGATAGGCCTGCAGAGCTATGAACTTCCCTCTCACGACTGCTTTCGCTGTGTCCCATACATTTTGGATTGTTGTGTTTTCATTGTCATTTGTTGCCATGGTGCTTTTTATTTCTTCTTTCATCTCTTTAGTAACCCAATCATATTTATAAGCATGTTATTTAGCCTCCAGGTGTTTTTTTTTAAATTGTTTTTATGTAGTTGATTTCTAGTTTTATGCCATTGTGATCTGAGAAGATGCTCGATATGATTTCTATCTTCTATCTGTGACCCAATATGTGGTCTATCTTTGAAAATGACCTATGTGCACTTGAGAAGAATGTATATTCTGTGGCTTTGAGGTGGATGTTCTGAAGATGTCAATTAATTCCAACTGATCTATTGAGTCATTTAGTATTGCTGTTTCTTTGCTGATTTTTTTGCTTAGAGGATTTTTCCAGTGGTGTTAGTGGGGTATTAAATTTCCCTGCTCTGACTGTATTGCTGTCAATCTCTCCCTTCATGACCTCCAGAAGTTTTTTATGTATTTTGGTGCTCCTATATTGGGTGCATATATGTTTACCAGAGTTACATCTTCTTGTTGAATTGCTCCCTTTAGTATTATAAAGTGGCCTTCCTTATCATTCATTATGGCCTTCACTTTGAGGTCTAATTTGTCAGATGTAAGTATTGCTACCCCAGCTTCTTTTTATTTCCATTTGCCTAAAAAAACCTTTTTTCCATCCCTTCACCATTAGTCTGTGTGAGTCCTTTGTTCTAAGGTGGGTTTCCTATAGACAGCAGATATATGGGTCATGTTTTCTTATATACTCAGCTAGCTACCCTATGTCTTTGGATTGGGGCATTTAATCCATTTACATTTAAAGTTATTATTGAGCCCTAACTGGTTTGGTTCAGTGGATAGAGCATCAGCCTGCAGACAGAAGGGTCCCAGGTATGATTCTGGTCAATGGCATGTACCTTGGTTGTGGGCACAACCCCAGTAGGGGGTGTGCAGGAGGCAGCTAATCTATGTTTCTCTCTCATCGATGTTTCTAACTCTCTATCCCTCTCCCTTCCTCTCTGTAAAAAATCAATAAAATATATTAAAAATAAAGTTATTATTGATAGGTACTTGTTTGTTGCCATTTTTATTCTTTATGCCTGTGTTCCTTCTTCCCTTCCTATTTCTTCTTTTTGCAGCAGACCCTTTAGCATTTCTTGCATTGCTGGTTTGGTGGTAATAAACTCCCTTAGGTCTTTTTTGTCTGTGAAGCTCCTGATTTCACCCTCAACCTTGATTGATAGCCTTGCTGGGTACAGTATTCTTGGATTCAGATCCTTGCTTTGCATGACTTTGTATATTTCATTCCATTCCCTTCTGGCCTGATGTGTTTCTGTTGTAAAATCAGTTGATAGTCTGATGGGAGATCCCTTGTAGGTAACTTTCTGTGTTTCTCTGGCAGCCTTTAAGATTCTTACTTTGTCATTGGTGTTTGCCAATTTAATTATAATGTGTCTCGGTGTCAATCTTTTTAGGGTTCATCTCGTTTGGTACTCTGTGAGCTTCTTGGACTTGTGTGAATTTTTTCTTCCCAATATCATGGAAATTTTCTGACATTATTTCTTTAAACAGGTTTTCTATTCCTTGCTCAGTTTCCTCTCCTTCTGGCA
>NW_005370156.1:1624128-1635055 GCF_000412655.1 Myotis brandtii
TTTTATTGATTTTTTACAGAGAGGAAGGGAGAGAGATAGAGAGTTAGAAACATCGATGAGAGAGAAACATCGATCAGCTGCCTCCTGCACATCTCCCACTGGGGATGTGCCCGCAACCCAGGTACATGCCCTTGACCGGAATCGAACCTGGGACCTTTCAGCCCGCAGGCCAATGCTCTATCCACTGAGCCAAACCGGTTTCGGCTAATTTCTGATTTTGTTTATATAGGTCTTTTCCCTTTTTTTTCTTAGTGAATCTAACCAGGGGCATGTCAATTTTACTAATCTTTTCATAGAACCAGCTCTTTGTTTTATTAATTTTTGTATAGTCTTTTTGTTCTCTATTTCATTTAATTTTTCTCTAATTTTTATTAGTTCCTTTCTTCTGCTGCCTTTGGGTTGCTTTTGTCCTTATTTTTCTAGCACTTTAAGATGTGCTATTAGGTTGTTTACTTAGAATTGCTCTTATTTCTTGAGATAGGCCTGTAATGATATAAAATTCTCTCTTATTATGCTTTCGCTGCATCCCAGAGGTTTTAATATGTTGTATTGTCATTTCATTTGTCTCTATATATCTTTTGATCTCATCTTTTATTTTTTCTTTGACCCAGTCATTTTTAGTAGTATGTTGTTTAATCTCTACATACTTGTGGGTTTCTTTACTTCCTTTTTGCCGTTGATATCTAATTTCAAGGCATCATGGTCAGAGAATATGCTTGGTATAATTTCAATCTTTTTAAATTAGTTGATGCTAGTTTTGTGACCCAACATATGGTCTGTCCTTGAGAATGTTCTGCGCATGGGCCACAAAGTTTCAATCGCACTTACGTGCGTGCCCGCATGTGGTATTTTGTGGAAGAGCCACACTCAAGGGGCCAAAGAGCCGCATGTGGCTTGCGAGCCACAGTTTGCTGACCAGGGATTTAGGGTAATTATTGAAATCTGAGGATTTCCTAGAGCCATTTTATCTTTTATTTTCTGGTAGCTCTATGCCTCCATTGGTTCTTTTCCTTTATGTTTCCATCTTTAGTTTTTGTTTGGTGGTATTCCATACATCTCTCCTCTGTTTCCTCTTTTTTTTTTCTTTTCAGCTTTATGTCCTGATTTGAAAATTTTTGTGTGTAGTTACCATTATGTTTATGAAAAATGAAGGTGCATATATACCATAGTTTTTTCCCTTTTGTGTGCATCTGATCTTCATCTTCCTTTACCAGTTCAGACATTTCCTCCTTCCCCTTATATATTTTTGTTGTCACAAGTTATCCCTATATATGCTGTAAATTTTTTTTTTTTTGGTGATCTTACTGATAGTGTTATGCCCTTATGTTCTTTGTTTCAGATAGAATAACTCCCTTGAGTATTTCCTGCAATTGAGGTTTTCTGGTTATAAAATACCCCAGCTTCTGTATGTCTAGGAATGTCTTTAATTCTCCTTCATATTTAAAGGATAATTTTGCTGCATATATTATTCGTGGCTGGTAATCCCCTCTTTTCAGACATTTGAGTATTTGGTTCCACTCTCTTCAGCTTGTAGAGTTTCTGCTGAGAAGTCAAATGAAATTCTGATGAGTTTTCCTTTCAGGTCACTTCCTTCTTTTCCTTGGCTGCTTTGAGAATTTTTTTTTTTTTTTGGTTATTTATTTTTGACAACTTCAATACCACGTGCCTTGGAGAGGGCCTCTTTGGATAGGGAACTAGGTGTTTTATTTGTTTTATTGATGGATTTGAGGATCTAGTTCTTTCCATAGATTTGGGACGTTCTCATCCACTATTTATTTTTAATAGATTCTCCATTCCATGATCCCTCTCTTCCTCCTTCTCAATGCCTATAATTCTAATATTGCTTTTTCTAATGGAGTCAGAGAGGTCTCATAGAGCTCTTTCTTTTTTTTTTTTTTAATTCTCAGGTCTTTCTCTTCCCTCTGCATCATTTCTTGATTCCTATCTTTAATATTATTAGTTTTTTTCCTCTAACTGGTTGGTTCTGTTTTCTATGCTCAGTAGCTTACTCTTAATCTCCTTAATTACATGCTTCATTTCCAGGATTTCTGATTGGTTCTTCTTTAAAATTTCAATTTCCTTGGTAAAATACTCATTTTTGTTCATTGATTTGTTTTCTGAGTGCACTGAATTGCCTGTCAGTATTTTCTCACATCTCGTTGAGTATTTTCAGAAGTGCAATCTTGAAATCTCTGTCATTTACATCACATTTCCATGAGTTTGCACCTGCTTTCTGGGGTTTTTTCATTTTCTTTCTGGTCATCCTTGTACTGTGGTTCCTCCTGGTATTTGCTGTCCTCCTTTGTTTTTACATTTATCTCTGAAGAGCTCTTTCTACTATATTCCAGTAGATGGGGCTGAATCACAAGGCTTTTTTGAGCCTCCCAGTTGCCTATGACAATACAGCCGCCCTGCTTGAGGGTGGGGTTTGTTTTGCCTTCATCATAATGGCAACCCCTGACCTCATGGGGTCCCGCCCCAAGCACCCCTCCTGGGAATCAGTCACAGAGGGAAATAGTGATTCTATTGCAACACCTCTTGGTTTATGGGTGATATGCTCCTGGACCTGACTCCAAAAGCAATAGGAGGTGAGTCTTGGGAATTCAAGCCATGGCAAGGCTCTTGACCCTCGGTTTCTGTCTGAAAAAAACCACCACCCAGCCAACAGTGGGGAGCCGCATAGCAGAACCCTGTGCTTTGTCAGGTGCCTGACAACTCAGACACTGTGCCCTCTCACACACTCTTAACTCTCCCTGTTGGACTGCTTCACCTGCCCCCTCCCCCCCCACCCCCCGACCTCCCACAGTTCTTTGTTATTCTTTGTTCCTCTGGCCCAGAGGAAAATGCCTGCTACCTCCACCTTTCTCCCTTCTCCTAGCCAGCTGAGCCAGGAGCTCAGGAGCTCCCTACAGGGCTGTGTCTGCAGGCCTTCTGCACTTTCCTCCCTGCTGGTTTTCTCGTTTCTTCCAGATGCCCACCTTTATGTGCTTCAGTGTGCGGGTCTCAGGCATGCATCTATGTTAAGCAGGGATTTCTATGTTGAATTATAGATGGTTAACTTGTTGAAATATCTGGGGCAGAGGAAAAGTTGCTCCCTTACACCACCATTCCTCTGATATCACTGCATTCTTTGTTTACCATGTGGCTATGCATAGGGAATAAATTTAAGTATAAATTGTGTGATACCAATTTATCTTTTTTTCCCCCCATTGCCTAACATGATCAGCTGTCTTCATCCAATATCTTGCTATTAAACCATGGTGGTGGCAAATGTAGCTCCAAATAAAGAACTTCCCAGTTTTTCATGTTCTTTTATATCTTTTATCCCTGAGTAAATACTTAAGTGGCTGGTCCCCAATTATAAGAAAATGTTCTCCCAAAATTCAATTGCTCTTGTATTTCGATTCTCTCTCCTTTGTTTTTGTCCTGTGTGTTTATAAAACTATGTGGTGGGTGGTAGAAAGTGGTTCTTTCTCACAAACAGGACTTTTCATCTCTAATCAAGTTAGTCAATGAAGTTTCCCAGGATTACTTTAAGGAGTATTATGATGCTATTTTAGAAATTGGAATTTCTAGTTGGCCATGATTTAATTCATTGCTTGTATTCATTTCTGGTTTCCTTAGGAGATTATCGCCATTGTTTAGTTTCAGCATATATTTAGGTTTCTGTAAGTCAAATATTTTGTCTATTTTGTCTATTATGTCAAGTGTCAGCAGGTAAGAGAAGAGGGAAGGGTGTTGGCACTTGGTCACAATGCTTCCATTTCTCTAGGTTTGGGGTATTCTCTTTTGTTGATGAAATTATTCAGAAAAACTTTCAAATCTTCCTTAACACCCTTTCTTAGTATTTAATATTTATCTTTATAATAAGTCTTTGTAAATATTCTTTGTAAAATAATCTACTTTCACCTGTATTTTTTACATATATATATTTTTCTACATATTTCACTATTGTTTTTCTAGTCCTAGTCATAATGAAATAATATCATTTATTTGAATCATTTTTTTTTGTTTGATAAAATCACATATTTTTAACAGTTCTCATTTCCCAATACTAACATTAAAATAAGTTCTAGAATAGGTATTTAGTAATGTCTTTTGAGTGAAATTAATACATTTTAAAGTCATCATATAAAGAAACAATTATTGTATAACAGATGTTATTTTCCAATCACATGCTTAATATTTGACAAAATTTAATGAGAATGTATTGCTTATATATCTCACATTTGATTAGGGTCTTGTTATAGGGTTTTGGGAATGTGTTGCCTTTGCTTATTTTTTTTTAAATCTTTATTGTTGAAAGTATTACAGATGTCCCTTTTTTTCCCCGTTGACCCCTTCTATCCCGCACCCACCCCCTGCCCTAGGCCTTCACCACACTATTGTCTGTTTCCATGGGTTAGGAATAAATAAGTTCTTTTGTCTCTTCCCTCCCACCCACCCACTCTTGCTTCCCTCTGAGATTCAACAGCCTGTTCCATGCTTCTGTGTCTCTGGATCTATTTTGTTCATCAGTTTATTCTATTCTTTAGATTCCATATATGAGTGAGATCATGTGATACTTGTCTTTCTCTGACTGGCTTATTTCACTTAGCCATGCTGTCTTAAAGGGTAAGAGATCCATCTTTTTTACTGCTGCATAGTATTCCATGGTTTAAATGTACACGATGGCTTTTGCTTGTTTATTAAGAATTCACTAGAAAAGGGTTTTGGAACATGATCTTCACTTGTAAAATTATTGACATTGAGAATAGACAATGTCCTTTTGTTCCTATGTAAAAACTTTATTTTGTTTAAATATTAATAATCTGATTTTCTGTGAAATGCAATGATAATTTAATTCATTTTGTGGTAACGAGCTAAACATATTGATTATTATGCTATGATAATCAGCAGAACAATGTACTTATTACCTAATATGTTTTATTAATAATTACACATGGACTCCCAGCTTATCCAAAACATAATATAGAAGCATAACATTAAGCAGTTCCAAAATATGTTTGAAATGTGGCTATTTGAGGAGGGATATCTAAACTACTCAATGGATATTTGTGAGAGAATTAAAATTTATTCTGTTTTCTATTCTAATGTTTACTTTACTAAAAAGAATTGACAAAATCTGACTGTAAATCTGGAAATGTGTAAAAGAATCTGATAATTTTTTTCACATCATATGATTATATTATCTACTATAGTGAGGGGATTATGCAACTGATAAACTAAGCACTTCTGTGAAAGCCAGAAAATTAAAATGAAATTCATGCTTCAGAACTTTCCTACCCATATGCATTTAATATAGTAAAAAAGGGGGGCTTGTAAATATGCGTTTTTATATCATTCTTTCTAACATTGCTAAATTTACCATTATTTAAAGCATTTCAGTGGTTAAAAATGCTTGAAAATCTATGACACTGAAATAGAAAAAAAGTGATGTTTAATGTTAAAAATTCATATTTAAACAACTAATAAATAATGAAATAATATCATTTATTTGAATCATCAGAATAAATTTTAATTCTCTCACAAATATCCATTGAGTAGTTTAGATATCCCTCCTCAACCAACCAACTAATTTTAATTCTATAAGGTATTTAATTTTAATTCTATAAGGTATTTAATTTTATTTTAATCTCAAGAATATTTTATAAAAGAAAAAAAAGAATGTTACTCAGAGCTACCACCACTGTTTCAATTTCCCCATCACCTTCTAGACTTCTACTTAGACACATGCATATTTGTAAATGTTTCTTTACATGTTCTTATATCTGAGTTTCAGATTCTTTTCCATGATGTTGATATAGCTGAGTTCTTTATTGTTATTTCCATTAGTTGTACAGCTATCATTTTTCATTACAAAAATTTTTGTATTTTAATTTTCTACAAATTGATTTATGTAGTTCATATAGAAGTGAAAGTTCAGTAATCTAAAAATGATGTGAAGTGGTGCATTTAGATTTGTTTTTCATCTCTCTTCCACACTCTGCTTACATTAGCCATACCACTTATTACATGATTTGTGATTGCTATCACTTACTATATATTCCTTGTATACTGTATTGAGCCAAAAGTTGCCAGCTTCTTTCATATGCTTACATTCCCTGCTGTGCCTGAGACATAGTAGAAGTTAGTAAATATTTGATGTAGTACCCTTATGGCAATGGTTCTCAAGCTTCCTAATGCCATGACCCTTTAATACAGTTTCTCATGTTGTGGTGACCCCCAATTTCATTGTTACAAATTGAACATAATTAAGCATAGTTATTAATCACAAAAACAATATATAATTATATATGTGTTTTCTGATGGTCTTAGGTGACCCCTGTGAAAGGGTCGTTCAACCTCCTAAGGGGTCATGACCCACAGGTTGAGAACCGCTGCACTAGAGCTAAGTGAGCCTGGAGCAAGTTACTGTTGTGGGTGGGGGATGGAGGGAAAGCAAAGGTGAGAGACATAAGTAAAGTCAGAGTGTTGAGGAAAAAAATTAAAAAGATATCCTGCAACTTCTAGGAAATCTCCACCAATGGGAGCAAAGAAAAGAAAAAGACCTCTACTATTCTGTGAGCACAAAACCAAACTGGGTTGGGGTCTCAGACAATTTGCTCATATGATTGCAAAGACAGACAGAAACTCCTGGATTGGAGAGGGCTCCCCTGAGGGCTCCCAGATTGGAGAGGGTGCAAATCAGGCTGAGGACCCAACCCCTGTGCATGAATTTCATGCATAAGGCCCGTAGTAAAGAATGAAAAAAGAGAATTAAAAAAAATAAAACAACCTACAAAACAGTCCATGAGGTATAATAACATGAATTTATTTATTTATTGGAATACATAAACATTCATATAAATATTATGTGTGTGT
This sequence comes from Myotis brandtii, assembly GCF_000412655.1. Classification (NCBI taxonomy): domain Eukaryota; kingdom Metazoa; phylum Chordata; class Mammalia; order Chiroptera; family Vespertilionidae; genus Myotis; species Myotis brandtii. The sequence goes on from NW_005370156.1 coordinate 1,630,993, forward strand.
ATGTGTGTCTGTGTGTGTGTACTAGTAAGTTAATAGGGTGGTGCTGGGATTACAAATGATTTTTCTTTCTCTTTAAACAGATTTAGGTTCTAAATCATAAAATATTATATATATTATTTAAACTTAAAAGCACTTACTCTAAGCTGCTGAGTAAAAATTGAGAACTTTTTCCAATAAATTCTAAGAAAATAATCAGTTATATTATCTATATATATAAAATCCTAAGCGACCTTTAGGGAGGAATGACCGGAACAACTGGTCGCTATGACATGCACTGGGCAGGCAGACAGGCGAGTGGTTAGGAGTGAGTGGTTCTGGATTGCGAGAGGGATGTCTGACTGCCGGATGTCCAAATGCAGGGATCGAGCCTAAGCCGGCAGTCAGTCATCCCCCGAAGGGTCCCAGATTGTGAGAGGGCACAGGCCGGGCTGAAGGACCGCCCCCACCCCGGGTGCACAAATTTCCTTTCCGGGCCTCTAGTTTTTTCTATAAGAATTACAAGTATAGTTTATGATGTGAGATAAAGTCAAAAGTAGTTATATCAAAGAATAGAGCAGCACTTTTTATATTAGTCAGGATATAAATATGGCCAAAATATAGTAAACATTTCCATAACTTTCAGGTTTGAATAATGTATATCATTTGGGGGTAACTGATCCATCTTGTATATTGTACTTTCAAAAATTCAAACTAGCAAAGCTTCTCCTCTAACAGCCCAGATTAGAGGTGAAAGTTAACTCTACCTGCTTGTGACTCTTTGCTTCTGTGCAGTTGTTCCTCTATACCAGCTTCTCTATTAACATCTTCTACAGTCTCTTTCAGAAGCAACATCTCTTTTGTCTTCCATTCCTGGAGAGCACAGTGTTACTGTGATTAGTGTTTACAGTAACCCCTTGTATTTTGTCCACCACCAACAAGCAAATTAGTACAAGCTAAGAACCTAACAGAAATCAGGTCAATTGTAGGGAAAGTCAAACATTGGCTTTCCTTCCTACACTCCTACTAGGAATGCAGGCATGGTTATTTATGGCATGGTTATTTTTCACTAAAGCTAAAATTAAAGAGGTATCCCCCTCACACTGAGGGCAGTCAGGGAGTTAAATGGTGTCTAATAACTTCCACAATCATCTCTTTAAGAGCAGATATTGGCTCATATAACTAGATTGTGGTGTCAGCCTTATTATTTTAGGTAACAGCTTGTATATCATAGCTCTGAAGAAAGATTAACATGGGTAAATTATTTAGATCTGAAATGACTTCTAAGAAGTATGAAAAAGAGTATGTATCATATATGTATATATCTGTATGTGTGTGTGTATATACATATAAATAATGTTTTTTAAATTTACAGAAATAAAACTATCCTTTGATATGCCTTTTTATATTTAGTGTTTAGTAAAATTCCTGTACTTTCTAAACAACTAATTATGTTAAAATTATTTATGAATAAAACACTGCACACAATATTCCTCTTTATATTTTAAATATATCTCTCACCTCTTCAAATTTTCTAAGAAGGTTAAGTTTTCTTCTTGTTTGTTCCCACTGTCGTTTTTCTTCTCTTTCCATCCAGAGGGGGCGCTGCTCTTCTGCTGTGCGCTCATGGTGGTCTAATTTCCTACTTATCATATCCAAATATCTAAATAAAGAGCAAATGCTAGTGAAGGTGTATTGCATCTTGCCATTCTAGTGTCATCAGCTGCTTTGAAATGCCCAGACCACCTCCTTGCTCAAGTTTTACTTCTTGAACTACAGGAATTTTACAGGTTTTTTTTTCAGCTCTCTTCAAGGATTTGTAAGCCAGCTCTCACCATGCTTGGTCATACAGATATCCTACGGTGTCAGTATCTGTTCTTATGGCCAAGACTGTTGTAAAATGTGGAGCAAGTTCTTTCAAAACATTTTGCACAGCTCTGGCCAGTTTGTCTCAGTGGATAGAGCATTGGCCTGAGGACTGAAGGGTCATGAATTTGATTACAGTCAAGGGCTCATACCTTGGTTGCAGGTTCAGTCCCTGGTCCTGGTTGGGGTGAGTGGGGGAGGCAACCAATCAATGTCTCTCTCACATTGATCTCTCTCTCTCAGTCTCTCCCGCTTCCTTCTACTCTCTGAAAATCAATGGAGAAAACATCCCTGGTTGAGGATTAACAAAACAAAAAAACAAACAAAAAAACTGTTTTGCACAGTAATTATTCATAACTCAGTGGGTTTAGGGATATGAAGTTGCAAAGAAGGCTGGAATAAGTGAAAATTGATTTCAAATCTAGAACAACCACCAGATTTGAATTTTCTAAGAAAAGGATGTATCCTGGCTCCCTGTGACTTACAGAGCCTTTAACAAATCTTCCATCTATAGTCCCAGTCTCTGGTATGTCTATATGCTTATGGAACTACCAAAAAAATGGGCCCACAGAATATAAGTCAGGCTGTGCAGCCCAATCACTCACCTTGATGAAGGAGGAAAGGAGAAAAAACTATGATATCCCTTCATTTCCTAAGATATGTGCTTGACCACAGAATGGTAATCACTGAACATGAGCAGGTAATATCTGAAAAACTTACATTTTTTTCTTTTAGGGACAATGCATCTCTATATTGGCATTAGATATAATCAATCTCCATTTCTGACTTTGTATGAACTTCCTCAAATTTAATGCTGTCAGCCCTTTAAAATGAATCATAAAAACCTACTCCTAGAGGCCTGTGTTAAAAGATTCCTTCCCTCCCTTTACAACAGTGGTTCTCAACCTTGGCTACACATTAGAATGACCTGGGAATCTTTTTAAAATCCTGATTTCTGGGCCTCATCTTCCAGAAATCTGTTTCTTTGTTATGGGGTGGGGCCACAACATTAGTAACAAAGAAACAGAATTTCTGGAGGATGAGGCCCAGAAATCAGGATTTTAAAAAGATTCCCAGGTGATTCTAATGTGCAGCCAAGGTTGGGAACCACTGCTTTACAACTACAGGACGGAATTTGGATCTGATTCACCCTTTAGTTATCAGTTTGGATTACCTCTTGGACTCCCAGAAACACTGTCATCTCTGGTGGAAGTTGCTCTTCATTCCTTTGGCATCCAAGTTCCCAATTTCTGTACCTCTTGGTCTCCCATCCTCTCTATACTGGGGGCAGGAGTGGAGTTAAAGAGTACCCAGTATGTTAAATAATTCCTAACTCCAAATCTTTCTAGTACTTTCCCAACTTATTTGAGTCTACAATCTATACATAAAATATGCAGTCACTTCCATCTTACCTGGGCCTTATTAGTGGCTCCTGGTCCTTAAAAGATTGAATGTTTTCCCATAAAAACCAATTTTGGAACTGTGCACCACCAGAAAGTCTAAGTAGTTGATAGTTGTCTTGAAATTTATTTATTTGTTTTGCAAGCATTTCCTATTTTTTAAAAAAGTGTGTATCATATATTGCACATATATGTATGTGAATGTATACATATGTATATATAATGTTTTAAAAATTTACAGAAATAAAACCGTCCTTTGATATGTCTTTTTTATTTACTGTTTAGTAAACTTCCTGTATTTTCTAAATAACTAAGTCTGTTTAACTTTATTTAAATCTATTTTGAACCCATTACAGACCTGTTTAACTGAACCAAATTAAAATTTCTGTCTGAAAATGAAAACTAAATATCTCACCATATATTTCCATCCATTCTGAAAAAATGAAATGAAAACATAGAAGAAGGGTAGGACAAGCTCTAGACACAGAGGGAGAAATTGGGGAAAATATAGAACACTTAAAGGTAAAGGTAACTTATTCTCATTTCTATACCACTCTCTCAACCATCTATACTAATAATAGAGGAATATGCAACCTGTCTGGGACTCCGTCACAGTAATAGTAACGACCGAACATCAGGCTAGCAGGCTGCGTGGGGCGACCTGGCCAACAGAAAGGGAAGTTGGGGGTGACCAGGCCAGCAGAGGGGACAGTAAGGCCATGGGGGGCAGTTAGGGGTGACCAGGCCAGTGGAGGGTGGCAGTTGGGGTGACATTGCCAACATGGGGGGCAGTAAGGGCCAACCTGGCCAGCAGGGGGACA
>NW_005370156.1:1635170-1636185 GCF_000412655.1 Myotis brandtii
CAGGCCAGTGGGGGGGGGCAGTTAGGGGTGATAAGGCTGCAGGCAGTGGCAGTTAGAAGTGATCAGGCTGGCAGGAGGGGGCAGTTAGGGGTGATCAAGCAGGCAGGCAGATGAGCAGTTAGTAGCCAGCGGTCCCGGATTGTGAGAGGGATGTCCCAGATTGCAGAGGGTGCAGGCTGGGCTGATCCCCCCCCTACCCCCAGCGTGAATTTTGTGCGCTGGGCCTCTAGTAGAACATAAATGTGTAAAAGTACACATACACACACCTTTCTTGAACCTAAAACCCAAATTCACTCATGGACATATCATGTGCATGACACACACAAACTAATTTTGAGTCAAAAATTGAATGGAGCCTGGCCAGTGTGGCTCAGTTGCTTGGTCATTGTCCCATGCACTGAGAGGTTGCTGGTTGGATTCCAGTCAAAGTATTTCCAATCAGGGCACATGCCCAGGTTCCCGGCTCAATCACAAGAGGGTACACACAGGAGACAGCTAATCCATGGTGAGTTCTCACATCAATGATTCTCTCTTCTCTCTCCTTCTCAAAATCAATAAAACTATTCATTTTTAAAAAATAAAAAATTAAAATTTGAAAGGAAGTCACGATTTATACCCACTCTCTCTACACCCAATCATTCCACTTTACCTTTGTAAGATAACTAGAGGCCCAGTGCACGAAATTCATGCACGGTATGGTCCCTAGGCCTGGCTTGTGATCAGGGCCATCTTCCCTGGCTGCTGGCAGCTGGCCCTGCCCCCCGCCGCCACCCACCCAAGTTTCCCCATTCCCCATCCAGCAATTGGAGCCTGCGGGGGATGGGGGGTGGAGTTATGGGGAAGGGACCCAGAGTTTGGCTGACAGGGACTGCGGGCAGTTCCTGCATTGAGCGTCTGTCCCCTGGTGATCAGTACGCATCATAGTGACTGGTTGTTCAGCCACCTGGTCGATTTGCATATTACGCTTTTATATATATACTAGAGGCCCAGTGCACAAAAATTTGTGCACTCGGGG
>NW_005370156.1:1637010-1639425 GCF_000412655.1 Myotis brandtii
GGTGCCTGGTCAGTCTGGGTGAGGGGCTGAGGGCTGTTTTCCGGCTGGCGAGTGACTAAAGCTTCCAACCGCTCCTTGTTTTCATTTTTTTTTTTTTTTCTGGGCCAGCTTTAGCTCTGAGGCCTCGCTGCTGAAAACATGGATACAATGTTTCGGTCCGGCTGGGTTTCAGTCCGGCTGTTTTCTGGGGGTTTGTTTACCTTCTTATTTGCAACATAGTATATAGTTGCTTAGAGTTGCAACTGAGAGGCTGGCAAGTGAGGCGGGGAACGTTGGAGTCTGCAGCAAGCAAGCCTCGTGCTCGCTTCAGTGCCTGGCTGCCGGCCGCCATCTTGGCTGACAGTTAATTTGCATATACTCACTGATTAGCCAATGAAAAGGGTAGCGGTCGTACGCCAATTACCATGTTTCTCTTTTATTAGTGTAGATAGCTTTTTTACTGGATAAACACAGCTGCACATGCATGGGTACAAACACACAGTGTGCATCTTCTTGCATCACCCATAGGACATTATAACTATTCACACGGTTCCTCTTCTGTTACTCAAGCTGGTTTTGGTTACAGCTTCAAGATCTTGCTGCCACAATAGACTTTTCCTATTGGCTCCAACTCAGACAGAAGAAACACATCGGAGGAGCAATTTAGCTACCAAATTACACAAACTACCACTGACATTAATAGAATGACCTGGTCCCTTTCATGGCTAATAAAGTCACCTAAAATTATTCTTTATTGCTGCTCTAAATTTACATTTGGAAAAAATACTTTTCATACAAGTAAATCTTTCTTCCAAACCTTTTGTAAGAAAACAAACTTAAGTATTTAACATACTTGTTCTTTTAAATAGTGCCTTTCAAAGTCTAATTTCAGACTTGTAAGATATTGCCTGTACTTGTTAAACTCCTTCAAGTTACATACAACCTAAAAAAAAAACACAATAACAAAAAATATAAATGTAAACATTTAAAAATCATAGCAATCACTTTATGGAGGAAAAAAAGTAATAACATAAAATTTGATACCATTTTGGTAATAAGAGTAATAAATTGCTAACCATTTTGTAAGTAGTATATCTCTACAATCGTTAAACAATAGGACATTTCTATCCAAGTCTCATTACTTTTTAAAAATACTATTTATGAATTTAGTACACACAATTGGAGTTATTAGAGTAAAATACCAATCTATACATATAAAGGGGCAGGGGCCATCACATCTGAAACAACCGAATGGATGACCGAACAGGCAGGGGGGTTAGTGTGGGGCGACCAAATGACTAAACAGCAGGCTGTGTGGGGTGACCAGGCCAGCAGGGGGAGCAGTTGGGGGCAACCAGGTTGGCAGGGGAGGGCTATTGGGGACAACCAAGCTGGCACAGGAGGGCAGTTAGGGGCAATCCGGTTAGCAGGCAGAGGTGGTTATGGGTGATCAGGCTGGCAGGAGGGCCACTTAGGGGAGATCAGGCAGGCAGGTAGGTGAGCAGTTAGGAGCCAGTGGTCCTGGATTGTGAGAGGGATGTCCGACTGCCCCTGGGATTGGGCCTAAACTGGCAATTAGACATCCCCCGTGGGGTCCTGGATTGGAGAGGGTGCAGGCTGGGCTGAGGGGACCCCAACCCCCTGTGCATGAATTTTGTGCACCGGGCCTCTAGTGTAATAATAATGTTCAACACAAATTAGAATATAAGATTATTCTTATTCTATCAAGATTGTATCAGGCTAATATTGCTGTGTTCCTATTTTGTCTTTAGTTTTTAAAAATTTCATAATACATAATCCTTGACAAGCATATAAAATTATTGGAGACAGAAAAAGAGAACTATGATACAGTAGGAAAATTATTTTTATATCCTCAAATTACTTGGTAATCACCTTTTGAAATTATAAACAAAAAAGGTGGAAGACGTAGTATCATTTAGAAACACAATTGTTGTCTGATTTCCCTTGACCCAAAAATAATAAGTAATTTATAGAATTTCTAATTAAGTATCTCTCATGACCAAGTTAAAGGTGAACCCCACCCCCATCCCAGTGAGGTATAGAAGCCAACTTATATCAAGTCTTGGAAGTCTTCAATGATTAAAAGGAAGTAATCTTTGACCCACTTCATTATTGCGGGTGATGTAGCCTCCTTTCTTTAATCTCCTCCGGATATCTTCACGTGAATGGTATGCTCTTAAATGTGGATCATGGAGACTATTATATTGGTTGTCCAAAAGTCGACAATAAGGATCAGTCAGATTAAAATCATAAGAAGGTTGAAAAAGCTGCAAACACAGATTTAAAAAGATGAAAAATGTAAATTTTGAAAATAACTAGAATGTTCATTCAAAATAAAGCATGCAAGAAGAATTTGACATGGGGAAAACCAGCAACAGCAAGATTTGGATTGTGTAATGCTAATTGCTTATTCCT
>NW_005370156.1:1639491-1640415 GCF_000412655.1 Myotis brandtii
ACACACATCTGACCTGAATTATTCTAAAAACCCACCCTCACTCAATTCCTCCACTGATCTCCATCAATCTCTGCCCCTGAGCCAGAGAAGAAAGGAAGATAGAAAATGAAAGAGACTAGGATAAAATGTGTTTTAATGGACAAAGCTAATGCTAAGTTCTCCATTTCCTTCCTCTCTCTTCAAGGTCAAGGCACTGCATTCAAAGTATAAAGAGATAATGTTAATTATGACTATTATATCACAATAATCTAAAATTAAAGTGAAAAATATTTTTCCAAGATGCATGGAAACAAGTTTGTCTAAAAGATAGAAGTAAAACTCAAATGTTAAAGATGATAAAAATTCAAGATCTGACTTATAAAGTTCAATATATGAAGAATCAGTTATAAAGGATATTATCAGGAATTTTTCCTTATGTGAAAGACCAAATCAACCTTGTGCTATAGCTATTAGCATTTAAAAGAAGAAAAGATATCAGCTAATAGTCATGTTTCTATATGTATTATTTTGCAGGAGTGGGGAACCTTTTTTCTGCCAAGGGCCATTTGGATATTTATAGCATCATTTTCAGGCCATACAAAATTATCAACTTAAAAATTAGCCTGCAATATTTGGTCAAACATTTAATTAACTCACCCCTAATTCCTAGGCAGGGCCAGACCAAATAATATTTAGGCCTCATAGGGCCCACAGGCCAGATGTTCCCCACTCCTGTTTTAGAGGAAACAGTTGTTACTTAATCTCATTTGTAAATTGAAACATTACCAAAGTGGAATGTTTGTTTTTGTTTTTTTGGTGTGAGTTCTTAGTCCACTTTCAATAACAGGATGGTGTTAATGCCTTAAGGGAGAACCTATGAAAGGGAAAAAGTGGAGGACAGAAGTAGGTGTGGACTTTGTCCTAATGTCTTTACAATTTTTTTTT
>NW_005370156.1:1641325-1651393 GCF_000412655.1 Myotis brandtii
ATGATGTGTCTTGGTGTGGTCCTCTTTGGATTCCTCTTGTTTGGGGTTCTCTGCACTTCCTGGACTTGTAAGTCTATTTCTTTTACCAGGTAGGGGAAGTTTTCTGTCATTGTTTCTTCAAATAGGTTTTCAATATCTTGCTCTCTCTCTTCTGGCACCCCCATAATTTGGATGTTGGTACACTTGAAGTTGTCCCAGAGGCTCCTTACACTATCTTCATATGTTTGGATTCTTTTTTCTTTTTGCTTTTCCGGTTAGGTGTTTTTTGCTTCTTTATATTTCAAATCTTTGACTTGATTCGTGGGATCTTCTAGTCTGCTGTTGAATCTTTGCATATTTTTCTTTATTTCAGTCAGTGTATGCTTAATTTCTGATTGGTCTTTTTTCATATCCTTGAGGGTCTCACTAAATTTCTCAGAGGTTTCTAGAAGATTCTTGAGTAACCTTATAACCGTGGTTTTGAACTCTATATCCAGTATTTTGCTTTCATCCATTTCTTTTATTTGTGACTTGTTTCTTTGTCTCCGCATTTTGGCTGCTTCCCTGTGTTTATTTCTATGTACTGGGTAGCTGCTAAGTCTCCTTGAGTTGATAGAGTTGCCTTGTGTGGTAGTTGTCCTATAAGGCCCAGTGGCTCAGCCTCCCCAGTCACCTGAGGTGGATGCTCTTGTTGCACCCTTTTTTGGGCTGTTTGCACAGTCTTGTTGTAGTTAACCCTTGATTGCTGTTGGTATCACTGGGAGGAATTGACCTCCAGGCCAATTGGCTGTGGGGACCAGCTGAAACTACAGTGGGAGAGCTATTGTGAAGGAGACACCCTTATGGGGCAGGACTTACTTCAGTGGGGCTTGGGCGCTCACTGAGTCTTCCCCTTGAGTGTGTCCCTTATGGATGTGAAGAGTTGTAATCCGTTATGGTCTTACTCTGACCACTGGGTACACTGGCTCTTGGATCTCCAAGGAGGTGCAAGGTCTGCCGCTGTCTGGGGCCGCCCAGCAGGAGCTGCAGAGACTTCTGCAGATTACTCCTCTTTGTATGGGGTTTGGAAGTGCCAAGACAAGGCCCAACTCTGAAGCAAGGCAGGCTGCTGCTGCTGGGCCTCAGACCTTCTTTTGGAAGCTCTGGGGCTCTCTGACCCAGCTGTAGTTTGACAGGTTTTAAGCAGAGAAAGGCAGGCCATTCATATGCAATAGCCAATGTGCACAGCTTGGGTGGGGTTGTAAATTGGGTGGGGCGAGGTCTCTGGGAATCACCAGGGCACAGAACTAACATCAATGGCTGCCAGTCAGCCCTGAACTGGAGAGGTCCCCGGGTCTCTGCATCCCACGCCCCTGTGCAGGAACAATGATCACTGTGAGCACCTCTGAGAGAAAGCTGCCCTCACGTTCCTGTCCGTATGCCAGACAGTCCAGTTTCTTCCCATATGTGTCTGGGTCCCCAGAGTCTTGCCCAGAACTGAAGTTCAGAGCAAGCGGGAGCTTGTATCTCCCTCCTGATTAAGAGCAGCACATCCAGGTGCCAGCACTTTCTGCACCTCTGCACCTCTTACTAGTCTCAATGAGCTTTCTTCATCTCTCTAGTTGTGGAACTTCTACTCAGCCAGCTTTCCTGCAGTTCTGGGTGGTAGTTGTTCTGCCTTTTAGTTGTAATTTTGATGTGGTTGTGAGAGGCAGCAAGTATAGGTGTTTACCTATGCTGCCATCTTGGTTCTATCTCCTCTTTACATTATTTTTATTTTCATTTACCTGTTTCTTTTCAGGAAAACAGAAGTTTTAGTCTAAAGTAACATAGAAGTAGAAACTGGCCCAAGTGAAAGGCGACTGGAATGTGTGGGGATGTGGCAAACCTGAGAGCACCTGTCTTGTTTGCAGGCCCTGATTCAATGTACAAGACTCCACAGGCCTGACCTGTCTGCAGGGACCTGTGTTGTTCTGTCTGGCAGAAACCATGTCAGTCATGTTCTGAACACTAAGCAGCCTGGCTGGGTGGGGTCCTCAAAGAACTCCCTTAAGGTAGGTAGGGGGATGCTTCATATGTGGGCAAAGGGGATTGGTGGGAACTGATAGGATGCTAGCTTTCCTTTCCATTTAAAGCTTCCTTGGAAAGTTTCTGTTCTCGGGCTTACCACCAGGCTTTATCCCTTCCAAGGGGCCTAAATCATAAAGTGCAATCATTCCTTAATTGCCAGTGCTTCCCTGAGAAGGAAGAGAAAGGAATTCTGTGGGGCAATGTCTTGAATTTAGTGAAGCCAAATATGAAGCAACCAACAATCATGAGTCCAGGATTGGTCTGACTGTTTCTTTTAGAGGTTGCCATTTAGCTGTTGACTTCTTTTAGATATTGACTTTCAGTTGTGATAAGATCAAAACTGGGCTACGGAACTATAAATGAAGCACACCTTTTAAACAAATCCATTCATGCCCTAGCCATTTTTGGCTTACTGGATAGAGCTTTGGCCCACAAATTGAAGGTCCCAGGTTCCATTCTGGTCACGGGCAAGTACCTTAGTTGCAGGCTAGATCCCATGTGTGAGAGGCAACCAATCAATGTGTCTCTCTCACATCAATGTTTCTCTCTGTCTCTCCCACTCCCTTCCACTCTAAAAATCAATGGAAAAAATATCCTTGGGTGAGGATTAACAGCAACAACAAAAATTCATTCACTGGAACCAGGATGACCCTTTTGTTGTCAATTAAAATAATTGGTTTGCTTTCCTTTGGAAAAACACACACACTAAAAGTATAAATGTAAAGAATTACTTTATTGAGGAGCTTTTAGGGGAAAAAAAAAGGAAAGCTCTCACAAACAGTCTTCAAGGAAATAGCTTGGTGCCTAATATAAGTAAATGAAGACAATTTGGGGGAAATGAATGTAATAAGAATACTTTTTAAAAAAGTAGTTGACAAGCAATTTAATATGTGACAGAAAATGGTAATATAGCAAACAATATACTTGAGGAAGCAGGCAAAAGAAAGACAGGGCTAAATTTAGATACAAAAGAAGAGAAGCATGGGTGGCAAGCATGCTGTAGGAAAGCTAGTTTATGTGAATGTGACCCAGTTAAATTGTACAAGGTAGGCATGGTTTTAGTCAGCTTGATCTATCTTAGTAGAACAGATTTGATTTTAAAACCAAATATTTCCCAGAAGCAAAACTTACTTTAAAAAATAATGTTACTTGGCAAGTATCAAATACCAAGGCACCCTACTCATTTCTGACATCACAGAGTAGAAGGAATTCTTCCTTGTAGAGTTTTTGGCAATATTAGCCAAAGAAACCACTCAAAGAGAATATACTGTCCTGGGCAGGGTGGTTCAGTGGTTGAGTGTCAACCTATGAACCAGAAGAACACGGCTCCATTCCTGATCAGGGCACATGCCCAAGTTGTAGGCACGATCCTCAGTGTGGGGCATGCAGGAGGCAGCCCATCAATGATTCTCACCATTTGTACTTCTATCTCTCTTTCCCTCTCCCTTCCTGTCTGGAATCAATAAAAATATATGTTTTTTAAAAAGAATGTACTAACCTGCTTCAATGTTAGTGATTAAGTAAAGGACTGAGGAGGTTTGAGGGTGGGTGTAGCATTGAGGACTAAAAGCAAGAAAGGATTTGAGGGAAGTACACACTATAACCCAGTATGATTTAAGTTATAAAACTGTAATTATAGAATTGCAGTGTTGAATAAAATTAAACAAACCAAGTGCAATGCAAATTCCAAGGAAATATAAGCTCACTGGAGGCTATGAGACTACAGAAAAAAACCTTGAAAGATGTTTGAAATTCATAGACTGAGGAGCAGGGTATGCCAGGTTTGGGGGAAGGTGAATAAAGGCATTAACATGGTATGTGTGAGTAGGTATAAAAGACCCCAACTGGAGGAAGCTGAGTTTCTGGGTGGGAGTAAAAACTGGATAGGCAGGTTGGGGGACATCAAGGACTCTCTTTGGGGAGGCAGAGCCTTCTATTTTTTTTTTAAATATACTTTTGATTTCAAAGAGGAAGGGAGAGGGAGAGAGATAGAAACATCAATGATAAGAGAGAATAACTGATTAGCTGCCTCCTGCACTACTCCTACTGGGGATCGAGCCCACAACCTGGGCATAAGCCTTTGACCGGAATCAAACCCGGGACCTTTCAGTCTGAAGGCTGATGCTCTATCCACTGAGCCAAACTGACTAGGGTGGAGCTTTTGTCTATTAAAGTGAAGTTAAAGTACCTAAACATGTTAACTCATTTCAATTCCATTTTATGCTAACTATTGTGTATGAAATAAAATTTCTCTCCAAACAAAATCTAGAGAAGTTTCTATAATGACAGTTTTGTACAAGTTATTATTGGTTAAAATCACAAAATAATTAAATTCCAGCCAGCACTATTAATTTTCTACCCTTCAAGTAAATATATTTATTTCTAATTAAATAAAATTTCACTAAGTATATATTGTGTTACAAAGAAAAATGAATATGCTTCCAAAACTTAAGAGAGAACCAGGAATAAAAACTTTCCATCCCATGATTCTATGCAAGACATATTAGATGAAGTTGCTTGGAATGAATCCTAAACAATACCTTGGATTAGATGTGGGTTTGATTTTTTTTTTTCTGTGATTGTTAATGCGAATTCCCTCAATGGACTTTGTATAATGTAGCACTTGACTTTAAGAGCAAGTAGAAATGGGCAAAGACAACCAATGTCAAGGCAAAAATTACCTTTTTATCTAACTTCGTCGTATAGTATAAATTATTGCTCCCAGGGATCACGGGCAGCTTGACCTCAAGAGGTAGATCCAGTAGTGCAGCAGCTCCAACGCCAGGAAAGTGGGCGTTGTGCACATCCTGTCAGGAGCAATAGATTTATTTTTCCTTTTAGGCTTTATTTCCTTAGTTCAGGCCTATCTACCCCTACTTTAACTAAAGGAAGCAGAGTCATACAGTCAGGGTTGAAGGGGCCTGGCCTGCCAGATAGTCCTGAAGACATCCTGAACCACAGTTACACCCATGGAACCTGTCTGGGGCTCTCCCTGTCCCACCCAATGGAATACAAGGACACCAGGCCTCCTGCCACTCACTTCTCTGTACTGCTGGCTGTCTTCCTGTCATTGGGAAGGATGCTGGTGGCATTCTTGGTGGGAAAAACGCTGGCAGCTTTAGAGTGGGTGCTGAGGTAACTCTCCATAGCAGGCCTGGGCCCCCACCCTCCTCATCCCTTGTCCAGACCTCACCTGGAATCCCTAGTAACCCCTTGTTTCCAAGGTCCCACTGTTTCGGAGTTCCAGGTCGGAATGTGGGGACCCCAAAGGGCAGAGCTCCTCTCACTTGAGGCGTGAGCATCCAGAGCTGGGGAAATACGTCCAGGAGGCCTAGTCAAAAAATAATTTCTCTCTGAAACCAACACAAAACTAAGTCAAACCAAACCCCAAATCACAACATATAATGCTTTCCTGGTGCAAAGGTGACTAATTTCTTCTGGCCGCCAAGGAGCTTTGGTTGCAGAAAAAGAAAACTCCAGGAGTGATTGTACCACCCATTCTATGGCCAGAGGCCTGGCTTTCCATCTGTCCCCTCATAGACACTATGACCACACCCTGTCCCAGGCTCCTGCAACCACTTCCCACTCCAGGTCTCAATGACATTACTTTTGACCACTGAATTGCACCCATTTAATCTAACTGCTACCTTTTATCCTTTCTGATCCTTTGATGTCCACTATTATCTCTCTTGCTATAAGTTCTCAACTTGTGAACCAAAATTTTAAAAGCTAAAGGTTAAAATAATTTAACATTCAAATATATATATTCATATATTCATGTTATCAAATAAGAACAGGCAACACTTAAAGAGTTAACGAATGGAAGGGGGGATAAAATGGCTGCTGAATAGGCAGCAGTGTCATGTACCTCCTCCTAGGGCCAGACCAGAAAAGCAACTAAATTGGAGAATATCCACTCTGGGTCACCCCGGCAACAGGAGCATATGGATTGAGTGACCTAGGGCAATCCGCCACTACTCCACACTAAGGAGGGGTGAACTGGAGCAACCCAGTGCATGTCTCACTCCAGGCTACAAGAAAGCAAGGACTGTGTGACCTAGAGAAACCCATGCCCACTCCACCTCGAGCCCAGGATCTTGCTGTGCACCCCACTCAGGCCACAGGGGAGCTCTGACTGTGCAACCCAGAGCAATCTGCACCTGCTTTTCCCCAGACACAGGACACAGCAGAACGCTTCCAGGGTGACCTGGAGCAAGCTGGTGTGCCCATCCAGGGGCCACAGGACTGTGCTGAAAGTGCGCTGCCAGAGGGATCTAGGGTGCCACCCTGCCATAGGTGCTGGGGCCACACAACAAGGTGCATGCTACAGAGTTCTGGGTACTCCCAGAGAGTTGCACACCAAAGGAACTGTGCATGCGCTCCCACCACCACAAGCATCTGAAGCAGACAAATGAGGGATCAGATCTGTAGGAGAAGGGGATACAACTCAGAGCAGAGACATTAACAGTGTGAGACTCAAGGCAGACCCAATCTCTGGGACAATGATTTCTGGACCATTGCCCTGATAGTGTCTTCAGCCTCTCAAACCCAAAGCAGGATCCCCAGGGCCAGAAAGAGACAGCAATAATGGGGGACAAACAACTCCCTAAGGAAAGAAAGGAGGAATTTCCAGAAAAGGAATTAAATGAAACAGAGGCGTGCAAAATGTCAGAAAAATAATTCAGAGTAGGGTCATACAGTTCATAAACTGATGGATAAGAAAATCAACAACCTATGTAAGAATCAAGAAGAAATCAAGAATGATATAGGTACAATAAAAAATCAATGGAATGTTTCAGCAGTAGACTAGAAGAAGCAGAGGACCGAATTAGTGAGTTGGAAGATAGGGCAGAAAAAAACACCCAATCTGAACAGCAATTGGAGAAAAAAATTAGAAAGCAGGAGAGCCTAAGGGAGCTTTGGAGCAACATGAAACGAAGTAGCATATGTGTAAGAGGGGTGACAGAAGGACAAGAAGAGGAACAAGGATTAGAAAACCTATTTGAAGAAATAATGACAGAAAACTTCCCTGATTTGGGGAAGAAAAATGTCACCAAGCACAGAGTCCCAAACAAGATAAACCCCAAAAGACCCACACCAAGACACATCATAATTACAATGGCAAATGTTAATGACAAAAAAAAGAATCTTAAAGGCTGCAAGAGAGACAGGGAGTTACCTACAAAGCTTCTCTCATGAGATTATCAAATGATTTCTCAACAGAAATGCATCAGGCCAGAAGAGAATGGAAGGAGGTGTACAAAATGATGCAAAGCAAGAGCCTGAATCCAAGAATACACTATCCAGCAAGGTTATCATTCAAATTTGAAGGAGAAAGCAGGAGGTTTGCAGACAAAAAAAAAAAAAGCTCAGTGAGTTTATCACTGCCAAACCAGCAATGCAAGAAATGGACTGTTATAAATGGACTTTTTATAAATGGACTGTTATAAAAAGAAGAAATAGAAAGGGAAGAAGGAATACAGGCATAAAGATAAAAATGGCTACAAACAAGTTAATTATCAAAAATAACCTTAAATGTAAAAGGACTAAATACTTCAATCAAAATACATAGAGTGACAAAATGGATAAGAAAACATGACTCATACATATGCTGTTTACAAGAGACCCACCTAAGAACAAGGGACTCACACAAACTGAAAGTGAAGGGATGGAAAAATATTTTTCAGGCTAATGGAAATGAAAAAAAGGCTGGGGTAGCAATACTTATATCTGACAAAATAGACCTCAAAGTGAAGGCCATAACAAATGATAAGGAAGGCCACTTCATAATACTAAAGGGATCAATACAACAAGAGGATATAACTCTGGTAAACATATATGCACCCAATGCAAGAAAACCCAAATACAGAAAAAACTTCTGGAAGATATCAAGGGAGATATCAACAGCAAGAAAATCATAGTAGGGGACTTTAATACCCCATTGACATCACTGGATAAACCCTCTAGACAAAAAGTTGGTAAAGAAACAGCAATCCTAAATGACTCACTAGATAAGATAGACTTAATCAACATCTTCAGAACATTTTACCCCAAAGCTACAGAATATACATTCTTCTCAAGTGCACATGGGACATTTTCAAAGATAGACCACATATTGAGACACAGGCAAAGTCTCTCCAAATTCAAGAAGATTGAAATCATATCAAGGATCTTCTCAGACCACAATGGCATAATATTAGAAATCAACTACAATAAAAACAATCAAAAAAATTCAAACAGTTGGATGCTAAATAGCATGTTATTAAATAATGATTGGGTTACCAAGGAGATCAAAGAAGAAATTAAAAACTTCCTGGTGAAAAAATGACAATGAAAGCACAACAATTTAAAATCTATGGGACACAATGAAAGCAGTCCTGAGAGGGAAGTTCATAACATACATGCCTACTAAAAAAAAGCTGATAATAAAAGAAAAACTGGTAATAAATTATCTAACTGTACAACTTAAAGAATTAGAAAAACAGCAACAAGAAAATCCCTGAGTGAGCAGTAGGAAGGAAATAATAAAGATCAGAGGGGAAATAAATGACATAGAGACCAAAAACAAAACAAAGATGAATGAAAACAAGAGCTGGTTCTTTGAAAGGATAAACAAGATTGATGAACCTCTAGCCAGGATTACCAAGAAGCATATAAAGATGACCCAAATAAAACAAAATCAGAAATGAAAGAGGCAAAATAACAAAAGACCCCACAGAAATATAAAGGATCACAAAAAAATACTATGAACAACTCTATTCCAACAATCTGGTCAACCTAGAAGAAATGGGCATATTCCTAGAAAAATAACACTTTTCAAAACTTAATCAGGAAGAATAAAAAAATCTGAATAGGCCAATAACTATGGAAGAAATTGAAGAAGTCATCAAAAAACTTCCAGCAAACAAAAGCCCAGGACAAGACGGCTTTATAAAGGAGTTTTACCAAACATTCAAGGAAGAACTAAAACCTATCCTCCTTACACTATTCCAAAAAAGTCAAATGGAAGGAACACTTCCAAGCTCTTTCTATGAAGCCAGCATTACTCTATTCCCAAAACCAGATAAAGACACTATAATGAAAGAGAATTACAGGCCAATATCTCTGATGAACATAGATGCTAAAATTCTCAAAATATTAGTAAATTGGATCCAGCATTAATTACATTAGAAAGATCATACACTATCACCAAGTGGGATTTAGTCCAGGGATGCACGAATGGTACAATATTCGCAAATCAATAAATGTCATATAAACAAATTGAGAGACAAAAACCAACAACCATAATCATATCAATTGATGCAGAAAAAGCTTTTGAAAAAATCCAACACCCTTTCTTGATAAAAACTCTCAACAAAGTGGGAATAGAGGGATCATACCTCAACAAAATAAAAGTCTTATATGACAAAGCTACAGACAACATCATACTCAATGGGCAATAAATAAAACCATTTCCCCTAAGAACAGGAACAAGACAGGGATGCCCACTCTCACAACAACTGTTCAACATAGTACTGGAAGTGCTAGCCATAGCTATCAGACATGAAGAAGGAATAAAAGGCATCCAAATTGGAAAAGAAGTCATAAAACTGTCCTTATCTGCAGATAACATGATATTGTACAGAGAAAACTTTAAAGACTCCATTCAAAAATACTAGATTTAATAAATGAATTCAGCAATGTAGCAGGATACAAAATTAACACCCAGAAATCTATGGCTTTTTATTCACCAATAATGAACTGACAGAGAGAAATTTTAAAAAAATCCCATTTACCATTGCACCAGATAAATTAAAATAGCTAGGGATAAACTTAACTAAAGAGGTAAAAAGCCTGTACTGTACTTGAATACAGGACATTGAAAAAAGAGATAGAAGAACACATAAACTAATGGAAGAATATACCATGTTCATGGATTGGTAGAATCAACAACATTAAAATGCCCATACTACCCAAAGCAATCTATAGATTCAATGCAATCCCCAGTAAGATACCAATGGTACATTTTACAGACCTAGAACAAACTCTCCAAAAATTCAT
>NW_005370156.1:1656945-1659035 GCF_000412655.1 Myotis brandtii
TGAGAAAGAACAAAGTTGGAGGGATCACAATACCAGATATCAAGCTATATTACAAAGCCACTGTTTTCAAAACTTCCAGATATCAAGCTATATTACAAAGCCACTGTTTTCAAAACTGCCTGGTACTGGCACAAGAACAGACACATAGATAAATGGAACAGAACAGATAACCCAGAACTTGACCCAAGCCATTATGCTCAATTACTATTTGATAAAGGAGGCAAGAGTATACAATGGAGTCAAGACAGTTTCTTCAATAAATGGTGTTGGGAAAATTGGACAGAAAGATGCAAAAAAAAAATGAAACTAGATCACCAACTTACACAATACACAAAAATAAACTCAGAATGTATAAAATACTTAAACATAAGATGGGAAACCATAAAAATTAGAAGAATTCATAGGCAGCAAAATATCAGCCATATGGCATAGAAATATCTTTACAGATACCACTCCTAGAGCAATGGAAACTAAGAAAAAAATAAACAAATGGGACTACATCAAAATAAAAAGCTTCTGCACAGCAAAAAAAAAAAACCAACCAAACAACAAACAAAAAAAACACCCATCAACAAAATAACAAGAAAACCGACTGTAAGGGAGAACATTTGCCAATGTTATATCTGATAAGGGTCTAATCTCCAAAATTTATAGGGAATTTATAGTGTTACATCTTAAAGAGAAAATAAACAATCCAATCAAAAAATGGACAAAGAACTAAAATAGACACTTTTCAAAAGTAGACATACAGAAGGCTAAGAGACATAAGGCTAAGAGACATATGAAAACATGCTGAAAGTCACTAATCATCTGAGGGATGCAAATCCAAACAACAATGAGACACCATCTCACATCTGTCAGAATTGCTATCATCAACAAATTGATAAATGACAAGTGCTGGCCAGGATGTGGAGAAAAAGAAACCCTCTTGCACTGCTGGTGGGAATGCAGACTGGTGCAGCCACTGTGGATAACAGTATGGAGTTTCCTCAAAAAACTAAAAATGGAACTTCCATTTGACCCAGTGACCCCACTTCTAGGAATATAGACTAAGAAACCAGAATCACCAATAAGAAAGGACATATGCACCTCTATGTTCATAGCAGCACAATTTACAATAGCTAAGATTTGGAAACAGCATAAGTGCCCATCAGCAGATGAGTGGATCAAAAAACTGTGGTACATCTACACAATGGAATACTACGCTGCTTTAAAAAGGAAAGAACTCTTACCATTCGCAACAGGGTGTATGGATATGGAGAGCATTATGCTAAGTGAAATAAGCCAGTCAGAGAAAGATAAATATCACATGATCTCACTCATTTGTGGAATATAATGAACAACTTAAACTGATGAACAAAAATAGATCCAGAGACAAAGAAGCATGGAATAGACCGTCAAACTTTAGAGGGAAAGGTGGGGGGCAGGGGGGACGCGGTGGGTAAGAGATCAACCAAAGGACTTGTATGCATGCATATAAGCATTACCAATGAACAGTCACTAGGAAGGTGAGAGCATGTGCTGGGGAGTAGGGGTGGCTGGGGAGAGGTCAATGGGGGAAAAAGGAGACATATATAATTCCATATGTAATACTTTGAACAATAAAGAATTAAATATATATATATATTTAATGAAAAAACAAATACAACAAATGGGGTTGGGGGGAAAGAGTGACTGTTTCTACCCTGCTTTGCTCCATAACATTACTGCTCTCAGCTCCAGAGCTCAGGCCCTCTCTGCCCGTCACAGCTACTCCCTCCAAAGGCTGATCTACCAAGCATGCCCAACTCCTTTCCTGGGGACCTCAAATAAGGTCAATTGCTTAGTTGTTAATATTATAATGATGGGTTTAATTGTCTGATATACACACATGCTTTCAATTTTTTTTTGTGATATTTGTGTACCATATAATCAATGAATGTTAACTTCTAATCAAAGCTGGATTTGAAATTATTTTCCAGGATAATGTCCTAAGAGGGAAATTCAATTTGATTGTTCTAATTCACAGCATCTATCTTCCAAATCACTCCCCCAAATGAGAAATGTCTGCAATCATTTATTCAATAAACATATAAGATTGCTTTCCTTTG
>NW_005370156.1:1659137-1667193 GCF_000412655.1 Myotis brandtii
CTTGTATGCATGCATATAAGCATAACCAATGGACACAGACACTGGGGGGTAGGGGAGGCCAGGGGACTGTCAAGGGCGGGGGAAAAAAAGGAGAAACATGTAATACTCCTTGTAATAATTTAAGCAATAAAAAAAAAAAGATTGCTTTCCTTTTCCTCAATTTTCCGCCTTCCCTGCTATTTTTCCTCCCCCTAAAAATAGCCATAGAGGAAAAAACCTTAGTGAAATGAAGTCAAGCAGACATGTTTTTGTATCCTAACTCCACGTTTTTAGGTCATTTTTCTCTATCTAAAATTGTCTCCCCTATAAAATAGGAGAAATAATGCCTTCCATTCAAGAAATTTTCTATGAAGATATGTGTAAAGAACATATCTCATTGCTTGATAGATAACAGGTCCTCAATGATCAGTAACTATTCAATTTAAAAGCCTAGAATATTTCCCCCAAATTTCTAACATATAGCACCTACATTTCACCAGTTACATTTTAGGTATTATCATGCATAAAATAATATGCACTTAATCATTTTTAATCACATTTTGACAATTACATGTAAAATATTAAATGATCTTAAAACCCCAAATTTGATGATCTTTCTTCTCTGTCTAACCCAGGGGTGGGCAAACTTTTTGACTCGAGGGCCACAATGGGTTCTTAAACTGGACTGGAGGGCTGGAACAAAAGCATGGATGGAGTGTTTGTGTGAACTAATATAAATTCAAAGTAAACATCATTACATAAAAGGGTACGGTCTTTTCTTTTTTTAGTTTTATTCATTTCAAACAGGCCAAATCCGGCCCGCGGGCCATAGTTTGCCCACGGCTGCTTTAGAGGCATCTGCCTATTCTGCCACCATCTTGTCTCTCCACACCTGTTTTTTTTTTTTTGTAGTTAATTTCTAATATTATGCCACTGTGGTCTAAGAAGATGCTTGATATGATTTCAATCTTCTTGAATTTGGAGAGACTTTGCCTGTGATCCAATATGTAGTCTATGTCCCATGTGCACTTGAGATGAATATATATTCTGTAGCTTTGGGGTGAAATGTTCTGAAGATGTAAATTAAGTCCATCTGATCTAGTGAGTCATTTAGGATTGCTGTTTCTTTGCTGATTTTTTTTTGTCTAGAGGACTTATCTAGTGATGTCAGTGGGGTACTAAAGTTCACTACTATGATCTTATTGCTTTGATCTCTCCCTTGATAACATTCAGGAGTTTATTTTTTTTTAATGTATTTGGGTGCTCCTGCATTGGGTGCATATATGTTTACCAGAGTTATATCCTCTTGTTGTATTGATCCCTTTAGTATTATAAAGTGGCCTTCCTTATCTCTTGTTATGGCCTTTACTTTGAGGTCTATTTTGTTAGATGTAAGTATTGCTACCCCAGCTTTTTTTTTTTCATTCACCTGAAAAACCGTTTTTCATCACTTCACCATCAGTCTGTGT
This sequence comes from Myotis brandtii, assembly GCF_000412655.1. Classification (NCBI taxonomy): domain Eukaryota; kingdom Metazoa; phylum Chordata; class Mammalia; order Chiroptera; family Vespertilionidae; genus Myotis; species Myotis brandtii. Next base: position 1,660,586 of record NW_005370156.1, read on the forward strand.
GAGTCCTTTGTTCTGAGGTGGGTCTCCCATAGACATCATATATATGGGTTTACTCAGCTAACTTATGTCTTTTGATTGGGGTATTTAAGCTTTTTGCATTTAAAGTTATTATTGATAGATACTTGTTTGTTGCCATTTTTATTCTTTTTTAAAAAATATATATGTTATTGATTTTTTACAGAGAGGAAGGGAGAGAGACAGAGAGCCAGAAACATCGATGAGAGAGAAACATCGACCAGATGCCTCCTGCACATCTCCCACCGGGGATGTGCCCGCAACTCAGGTACATGCCCTCGACCGGAATCGATCCCGGGACCTTTCAATTTCATTCCATTCTTTTCTGGCCTGATGTGTTTCTGTTGAGAAATCATTTGATAATCTAATGGAAGATCCCTTGTAGGTAAAATTCTGTCTCTATGAGATTTTTGTTGTTAACTTTTGCTATTGTAATGATGATGTGTCTTGGTGTGCATCTTTTAGTATTCATCCTGTTGGGACTCTGTGCTAGTGTGACTTTTTTCTTTCCCAAATTGGATAATTTTCCTGATATTTTTTCAAATAGGTTTTCTAATCCTTGCTCCTCTTCTTGTCTTTCGGGCACCACTATTATACAAATGTTGCTTTGTTTCACGTTGTACAAAAGCTCTGTCAGGCTCTCCTCCTATTTTTTGAATTTTTCTACAATTGAAATTCAGATTGGGTGTGTTTTGCTTCCCTGTCTTCTAATTCACTAATTTGGTCTTCCACTTCTCCTAGTCTACTGTTGAAAGCTTCCATAGTGTTTTTTATTGTAGCTATATCACTCTTTATTTCCTCCTGATTCTTATATACATAGTTTATTTTCTCATCCATCCAGTTTATGAACTGTATGACCCTTATTCTGAATTATTTTTCTGTCATATTGCATGCCTCCATTTCATTTAGTTCCTTTTCTGGAGATTCCTCATTTACTTTCCTTAGGGGGTTGTTCTTCTGTCTCCCCATTGCTGCTCTCACCAAACAATCTAGTTATGGAGTCGTGTGGGGCCTGTGGCTGCAGCAGCAGGCTTGGTAACAGGTTGTATGATCGTGGGTGGTGGCTGCTGCTCCTCTGGTGGTCATGGGTGGTGTCTGCTCCTCACATGGTTGCAGAACTGCTGCTTCTCATGTGGTATGGGGCGGCTGTTCCTTGCGCTCTGTTCCTGAGGGGACAGTTGTGAGGTGGCTGCTCCTGGTGCTGTTGTAGATAGTGGTTGCTCCTCTGGTGGTCACAGGCAGCGGCTGGTCCCACAGCTGCTGGAACAGTTGTGGTGCCTGGGGCTGATGCTTAAGGCTCGGCTATTTGTACACATGGTCACTGGGCCTGGGGCTGCTGTGTAAGGCTTGGTTGTTCGCGTGCCTGTGTGCAGTCGTGGTGCCCATGGCTAAGGCATCTTACTGGGGGGAGAGGAGTGTTTTCACAGGAGCTCTAAGTTGGGGAGGCTGGAGTCCTTGTGTTTGTGGGTCGGCAACCAAGGCAGCAGGTTCCTGGCTGGAGTAGCTGTAGGATTCTGGATGGTGTCTGAGAGCACCATGGGTGGAGATGAGGCGGGGCTCCCAGTCACAGCCACTCTCCCTTTCAAGATGGCATGGCCTCTGTGAGAGAGCCAGCAGTCCAGGAGAGATTACAGCAGTAGCAGAGGCTTCCCAGCTATGCGAGCCCAGTCTGCCAGCTCCTGAAGGTCCTGCAAGACCTAGCTGTCCCTCACTTAGACACACACACACACCACACATCCACACACTCCCCTTTCGTTCCCTCACTCACTCACACTCCCTCCCTCACATCCGTCCTGCCAGCCACCATCTTGGAAACTCCACATATATCCTTTCTGATTGGTGTTTCTGATTTCTTTGAGTAAATTCCTAGAATTGGGATCATTGGGTCAAATGGGAGCTCCATTTTTAATATTTTGAGGAAACTCCATACTGTTTTTTACAGTGGTTGCATCAGTCTATATTTCCACCAACAGTGTCCAAGGGTTCCTTTTTCTCCACATCCTTGCCAGCACTAGTCGTTTATTGATTTGTTGATGATAGCCATTCTGGTAGCTGTGAGGAGATACTTCATTGTCATTTTGATTTGCATCTCTCACATGATTAAAACTGTTTTTTAAATTTCATATTTGATTATTATTAACATATGGGAATAAAATTGATTTTTGTATTTTGATCTTATATCCTATAATTTTGTTGAACTCTTATTACTTGTAGTATTTGTGTGTGTGTGTGTGTTCCACAGGATTTTCTACATACAAGATCATGTCATATGTTGGATTTAACATTTTGGTAGCCTTTAGTAAATGTGCTTTATGTTAGGTTATTCACAGCTGTAAGCAAATAAAATAGTTCAAAGTACAACTTTATACTTTGATTGGAAAGAAATTATATGAGGTGAAAAAACCTTTTTATTTACTTGAATCAGTAAATCAGAATATTTTACTTTGATCTAATGAATAACAGATTCTACATTTTGCTAATTGTCACTGCATTTAGTAGCTAGTGTTTACCCTTAGTCATACATACTATATAATGGTGTCAAAGAAGGAGTCATGAACTATTTATTTAGAGGAACTTAAGTTTGAAGCTGGTTTTCCTATGAACTAGCATAACATCCATAGTTCTACATTCATTCATTTTTCTGTCTTTTCTAAACACTGACTGTCCACACTGACCAAAGCTGTTGTAAAAAAACACAGTAAGTGGCTAGCAACAATATGCATAAGTATAGTAATTAACAAAATAAAATTGTCAATATAAATACTTGAAACCATTTGAATTGTTTTTCACAAAAAGATGAAAGAAATAATAAAAATTACTCATTATTACTTTGCTTAATGGATGATCATTAATAACAACTGTTTAAAATAAAAAATGTTTCTTATTCAGAAGTTAATGTTGTTCTGAAAGCATTCTGGCCAAAAGAATTAGAATGAAAGGGGAACATAGGAATAAATTTTGTGACGTTGGGTTAGGCGAAATATTCTAGGTTTGGCTCCAACTGCACAAGCAAAAGAGCGTGAAGCAGAGCCAGTGTCCAGAGTTTCCTTCCCACAGTAGAGCTGGGTCCTGCACAACATCAGGCTACTTGCAGTCCATTAGTCCATTGTGTGTGGGGGCCACATGGCCTTGGCCTATGTGGGAAAATGCAGGAGCATGAGAGTCCTGCCTGCCAGGAGAGTGGGCCTAACAAGAGAGAGAACTCCTTTGTTTAGGAAGTAAGTCTCTCAAATCTTCTCCACTGTGGTGGCCACGCCTACTCTAGCCCATGACCTGTTCCCAGGTGTTACTGACAGTCAAGTACTTTCCCTATTTCACTTAGACTTGCCTGGGCATGCAGTCACTAGTACTCTTCCCCTGTCCAGTCCCTTCCCCCTGCCATCTGCGGGGACTAGCCCTGGGGAGTGTTACATTGCAGTTTTCTGGCAAAGCTGCATAAAAGACATGCCTATAAAATTTGGCCTTCCCTTTGCTCCTCTCTAGTTATTTGTACCTGGGTTTATTACAGAGCAGACCATTCAATGAATGAGAACAGAAAACTTCAAAACCAAAAACATAACCTGAGAATTTAATGCACAGTAAAGTGACATTTTAAACTACGTGAGAAAAGGTGGTTTGTGACAGGTGAATAGTCCTTTTTTAGGAAAAAGTTCTTAAATGTTAACACCATGCTTCAAAATAAATCTTGGATCGATTAAACATTTATTTGAGGGAAATAAAACGTAAGTGTAAGAAGTGGGCCAAAGGGGAGTTTAAGAGGCATGTAGAAAGAGGTTTTATTTCATCTGGAGAACAGGCACTGGTTTCCACAAATTTGTACTTGCAGACACATATTACCATCATCTCTGAAACCATGAAAATATCCTTCTGTTCTTGCAACCCCTACCATCCCTGGAGGTTGGCTGGGGCCCAGAGGGATGTGGAACAGACATAAACTAGGGCACAGGAGATTTAGAGATGTTTTTAAGGGGAGTTTTCTGGGGGACCAGACCTTGAGCCTTCTGAAGTTCCCCATCACCCTAGCTCTTGTCTTAGGCAAAGGCTGCTTTTTAACTGGGGTGAGTAACCTTTGTAAGTGTCTGGAAACACTTAGCCAACTCCCAGGGATGTTTGAATAGAACCCACACCTGCACACAGGCGGTTCCTGAGATTTGAGAGGCTTGGGCTTTGGGCATGGGGTCTGGCTGCCCTTGATCACAAGGCTCTGTGCACATGGGCAGTTATGTCAAAGGTTGTTGCTTGGTTCCTATGATTCTGAGCTGGGAGATTCCAAACTGCCAAACTGCCAAACTTCCCTGCTTGAATGCTGTGGTGTGAGGCGGTTGTCTAGAGAGCTAGTTTTGGGCTCAGGAGGCACGACAAGCGGAAGGAAGGTGAGGCTTCTCTAAAGCCTGGACTCTCCACCTTGAAGAGTATTTTTTTTCTGGAAGAGTCTCAGCGTGGGGACTATGGACTCCCCTACCAGCCCAGCCATGGACTCCCCTACACGTGGGGCCATGGTCTCCCCTACCAGTTCGGCCATGGATTCCCCTACACGTGGGGCCATGGTCTCCCCTACCAGTTCGGCCATGGACTCCCCTACCAGCCCGGCCATGGCCTCCCCTTCCAGCCCAAGGAGCAGTTGCATGGGAGCCAGAAGGCCCAACTTTGGAGAAAAAGAAATGAATGTGATCCACAGAGCAGCCAGCAGGGACAGCCTGTGGAAAATGATGCTAATCTTCTTTTTCAACTTCAGTGATGTGAATGAAAGAGATGAGAAGGGAAGGTAATAGGGACCGGGAGGCTGGTGGCCCAGGGTCCACTGGGAGGAGAAGGTGGGTCTGGGAGAGGTGCCCCCTCCAGGTCTCGGCAGGTGGAGCACACCCTTCTTTCAGCCAGAGCGCTGGGCTGACTTCCGTCTTGGGTCCCCGCAGCACCTCCCTGGTGGACACCTGACCTGGGTTCTAGCACCCAAACTAACGTTATGAGCAGCAAAAACAAAAACATAAAGTCCCACTCATTATTTTCTTACAGAACACTTTACTGACGTCTTTTAAGTGATTTAACTACATATTAATAATTGAAATGAAAATAAGTATATACAGCATTTTATATTTGATGTACACATTTTTATACCACAATGTTGCATACTGTAGAAAATCTCATAACGGGAGAAATAATTCCTATTGGAGATCAATTTCTAGGCTAAAATTTCTTTGGATAAAATCCAATAACCACTTATATCAGTGTGCACCTATGTTCTTTATTAAAAACTACTTTTATTGATTTTAGAGAGGAAGAGAGAGATAGAAACATCAATGTTGAGAATCATTCATCGGCTGCCTCCTGCATGCCCCACGCTGGGGATTGAGCCCAGAACCCAGACCTGTGCCCTGTCCTGAATCAAACCATGACCTCCTGGTTCATAGGTCAACACTCACCTACCGAGCTCATCAGGGATCCCCTATGTTCTTTATTTCGGGACCTCAGAAGGAATTTGAAGTGGGAAGATGGCCTTGGTCCTGATTAGGAAGATTCAATTTCTGACAATGTGTGCTCTCCCTATCTAAGTGTGTCAATTTTACAACCAAATTAATATGGTTTAATTTTTTCAATTACATGTTTTATCATTATAATGAGATTAATTTTTTTCTATAGTAGACACAGGTTTACCCTTCTAGATATCAACATGTGCTATATATTTCTATAAACAAAAAGTATTTCTTTACTAATACCTGAAAAGACGGATAAATGATTGGAACAGAATGGAAAATGCCCAAACACACAAATATATGTAAGACTTTAGAACTTAAAGCTGGTGACATTTCATGTTTGTAGGAAAAGGTCAGTGAAAAATGGTGAAGAAGTATCTGTTGAATATTTGGAAAAAACTAGCTAGATTTTGATCTTTTCAAAATAAGTTCCAGATTAAAAATTTTAAATATACAAAATGAGAAAAGTACCAGAAGAAAACACAAATCCCAACTTATACTTTTACTTTTTTTATGATTACAAACACTTCAAAAGCAAGATTTCTGGAGGTTGATTGAGAGATATAAAAAATTCAAACCCTCTGTCAGATAATATTAGGTGGGTAAAAGGAAAAGTACTAGTGAAATATTTGCAATGTATGTGTATCAGAGAAAAAAATGTCTTCATTTTACAGAGAAGTTTTTGAAATCAACAAGAAAAAATTATAACTTGAAAGTGGATTAAGTACTTTTTGCATATGTATAAGTGACCAGTGGACACAGGAAAAATATTTAGTGTCCCTGGTAAGAAAAGGAATTTAAGTTAAAAGAGGAAAATAATATTTTCCATCCACAAGACCAGTGATTATCTTTATACTACTGCTTAAAGTTTAAGTTGCTTTTGACTTTTGCCATAGGCAATTTGGTGCTGAGTACCACATTTTAAAATATACGTATATTCCCTATACCCATCAATTCTATTTATACTTAAATATCTTTATGAAATAATTAGACAAATTGCATAGTTTGTTTCATTCAGCACTTCTTAAAATAGCAATATATTAAAAAGAAAAAGGTCAGTTTTGCTATACATATATACAATTTTATCACATTTTGCACCTATTTTTGGCTAACACAAGATCA